>NW_007250852.1:163574-192692 GCF_000164805.1 Carlito syrichta
CTGATTTCCTTCTCTTGTCTAATTGCCCTAGCTAGGACTTCCAACACAATGTTGAACAAGAGGAGTGAGAGTGGGCACCCTTGTCTTTTTCCAGTTTTCAAGGGAAATGTCTCCCATTTCTGTTCATTTAGCAATATGTTAGCTATGGGTTTATAGTAGATGGCACATTATTTTGAGGTATGTTCCTTCTGTATCTAGGTGTTTGAGGGTTTTTATCAAGACGGATGCTGGGTTTTATCAAAACCTTTTTCTACATCTAATGAGATAATCATGTGGTTCTCGTTTTTACATCTGTTGATATATTTAATTATGTTTATGGTCTTGCAAATGTTGAATCAGTCCTGCATCCTGGGGATAAAGCCTACTTGGTCATGGTGGATGATTTTTGAGATGTATTTTTGGATCTGATTTGCTAGAATCTTGTTGAGGATTTTTGCATCTGTGTTCATAAGGGATATTGGCCTATAGTTCTCTTTTTCTGTTGGATCTTTGCCCGGTTTGGGTGACCATTATTAATAAAACAGACAACATCAGATGTTGGCAAGGATGCAGAGAAAAAGGAACACTTCTACACTGCTGGTGGGAATGAAAACTAACACAATCGCTTTGCAAGACAGTGTGGTGATTTCTGAAAGAACTAGAAATTGACCTTCCATATGACCCAGCAATTCCCCTATTAGGAATATACCCGAAGGAACTCAAATCATTCTACAAAAAAGATAGTTGCACAAGTGTGTTTGTTGCAGCTCTATTCACAATAGTAAAAACATGGAACCAACCATGTCACCCACTGTAACTAGACTAGATTAAAAAAGTATGGTACATGTGCACAATATATTGTAGCCGTAAAGAAGGACAAACATATGGACTTCACAGCAACTTGGATAGATTTAGAGTTGATCATACTCAGTGATCTATCACAGAAGCAAAGAACAGAGTACCATATGTCCTCATTCATAAGTGGACCTTGAGCAATTATAATACTATAAGAACAGGACTGGAAGTAGTGGAAAACTGTCAGGGGAAGGAGTGGGATTGGCCATTGGGAGAAACTGCTAGGGGAGGGAGGGGCATACCTCATCAACAAGGGTATCTACACAATCAACGTCTGTATTCCTTGAATTGTACCCCACATCTTAATTTAAAAAATAATAAATGCATTTCTATCAGAAAAAAATATGCCAAGTAACACAAGCAAAATGACACCAAACTCAAGAAATTGCTTTATTTCTGGAAATAATTTTTTATACTTATCAGAATTTTTTCTGATTTTATGCTAATATTTCTAGTGTTCTTTTTTCAAATAGTCATTGCTATTATATAGGCCTTGAAGCAACCAGTTTAAAAAGCCTTAGGAAAGTTTTAGGTATACAACTAAAGAAACCCCAACCCAGACCTTCTGACTTAGGAACTATGTGGATAGAACCCAATAATATGAGCTTAACATTCCTTTCAGATGATCCTGATGCAGACTGCAGCTTGAGAACCACTGTATCACTCCCATGTTATGGCGCTTCATACTTAACATTTGACTATTCCAAGAAAGAAAAAGACAACATTTGAAATTCTAAGCCAATACATTAGTGTTGATTTAGGACATGACTTCAAATCCTATCATTATATGATTTGTTATAGGGGAATCTGTTTTCAATGTAATAGAGTAGACTTTACCAAGATTAGAGTCTAAAAGAAAACTATTTAATAAAGTTGAGTTATGTAAATGGCAGATAGGGACATGTGTTAGTCCAATTTAATCTGTACTTTAGGAAGTTTTTATTTTCTAGCAAGGACTACCTAAAATTCTTGTGGACAAAATGGAGAAGTTGCTTAGTTGAATGTTACAGTGATCATTTATAATTGTATTAAGTAGCTTTACCCTAGCTGTTTGTTGGTTGATGAAGTACTAGAAGAACAGATTATGGATTTTCTTCTCAGACCTTGTGTCACAGTCATTGATGTCCTATCTAATGATTTAGGAAATATTCTATTCATATTCACAACCAATGTAATACAAGAAATAGTAGTTAATATGCTCTAGAAATCTTTTATCCATGAAAAACTCAAATGCTTGGATCAGAAAAAAAGTCTAATTCTGTCCTTCATTCAAGATAATTTAGTGCACTATTAAAGCCTGAGTGGCTACAGATGAGAAATGGATTCAGCAAAATTTTCAAACCACTGTAAGCTCATTTTAAATCAATGCTGATAAAACATCCAGAATTGCTGAACAGACCATGCACTACATTAATAGAAGTAGAGGAGGTAAAAGAAAGCAGGTCTTAGTCTTGTAGACTATATTGCAATCCATAAAGGGTTTTAAGTGGAACAATAAAATGATCATTAATTTATACACAGGAAAATAGATTATAAAGATTTCAGATCAGAATCAGGAAACTAGCAATGATTGCTGTAATAACAGGAAAAAAATATTTGAGAGAAGATGATGTCAAAGATTATTGCCAAGGTTTTGTTGTTGTTTGCTTGTTGAATTGAAATGGAAACAAATCCAGAAGCTAAGGTACATTTCAGAGATATAATGAGAATGACAAGTTAATTTTGCCAACATTTTATTCTCTCAAGAATTATTGTATTACCAAAAAATAGAACTTGTGATATTTTTGCAACTTAGTTTTGCAAAATAGTTTTCACAGCAAACCTAAGTCTATATTGAATTTTATATGCATATTTAAAGTGTATTGCTGTATATCATTTATGTTATGGGAACTATCTGACCTTTAAGGCAATTAAAATTGGGGAGTGGGAAGATGGTAGCTGAGCCAGTCAGATCATACAAGTCCCAGTGTGAATGAGTGAGTGTACAGAAAATTTGTGTCTGTATCAGTGAGTGAGTGGGCATGTGAGTGGTTGATTGAGTGTGGGCTTTGGAGCAAGGATCCAGGGCTCTCCTGATGAAGCAGCTTGTGCTTCAGCTGCTCAGGTTGGACTCCAGTGATTCATAGGAGGCAGAAGCCAAGCACCATTTTTTTTCCTTTAAATCAACAAAACCCTTCCTGGGAAGAAGATGCTGGGAGAGACTGACTAAGTAGGGGCTTGTGAACAAGTGGCTCTCCTGGTGAAACAGCTGGTGCTGCAGCTGTAGCTGCAGCTGCCCTGCTGGCTCCCTAGCACTTCCCAGGTCACAGAAGCAGAGCACCATTTTTTTAACTGCCAAAAGTCTTCCTGAGAAGAAGTGGTGGGGAGAGACGATTGCCTTCAGGGTGTACTTCATCACTGCAGTGACAAAGACTGCCAGTTCCAGGCTCTGCTTTACCAATGCAGTGCCTGGCCAGACACTGACATCAAGGGCTGTGGAGGGAGCCCAGAGGCAGAGCATCACTGGAGAGGATGAAAGAGGTACTCTGTCACCATCTTGACAATGGGGCAGGAAAGTGCTCTGACTTAATCATCATGGAGCAACAGACCCAATCTCTGTGACCAGTGGATCAACTAGTCAAGGACTGATTGTGACCTAGATGGAATATCCTGAAAGCACAAACTTTGGAGGGACTTGATGAGTACTGAGTCTCAGGCACTTCACCCCCTACCCTGATCCAGTGCAGGACAAAGGATGTGTTCAGAAAAGGACATGGAAGAACTCTAAAGAGATTAGTGGTGAGTAACCCAAACCCTCTCCTCCCCAGAAATCCTCTGTACATCAGATCCACATGGCTAGGGTACAACTGAGAGGTACAAAAGCAGGCAAAGCCTGGATGACAGGTGCAATAGGACTTTGCTCCAGGACAGAACTGGCTGGTGCATGCCCTGCGAGTACCTTGGGAAGGGACAATCCCACATCTCCCCACCAGAGGGTATGCCCCTGACCATAGGAGAGTGGGAGGGAAGCACTACAGCCCCACCCATCCCCACTGCTCTTCTTTCTTCCCTGGTCCTGACACTGGGGAGAGAGTGAAAGAGGCAGAGGGTCTACAGGAGACAGTAGAGAAGCAGATGAGAGAAACAAGGAAACATTACAGAACCGGCCACAAGGGGGTAGGGTTTTTAATTTTTTTAATATTTGCTTGCCTGTTTGTTAGTTTTTCTAATTTTTAAAATATTTCTTCTCTAAGCATGAATGTGTTATGTGAGGGTTTGATCTGTATCCCCCCATTTCTTTTATCTTTTCTTTCTTTCTTCTTTTTTTTTTAAATTTTCTATTTATGTGTGTATGTAAAAGATTGAGTGTTAATCTTTCAGGATTTATTTGTTGTTGTTGGTTTGAATTTGTGCTTCTCTTTAGCGTGTGTGAATATATGTGTGAGGGTGCAATCCAAATTTCTATTTTTTCTCTGTTTTTTTTTCTTCCATTCTTTCTCTTTTTCTTCTCCATTCATTTTACATTGGGTGTGCATGTGTGTGTGTGTGTGTGTGTGTGTGTGTGTGTGTGTGTCTGTTTGATTTTCCTGTTTTTTGCTTTGTTTTTTTGTTTTGCTTAGTTATTACAGTGTGTTTTGGAGTGTGTGTGTGTGTGTGTGTGTGTGTATACAATAGTTCAGTGGTTTTTTTGCTTTGGTTTCTGCTTTCATTGTCCTGTGGTTTTTTTCTTTTTGTCCTTTTTATTTCATCCTATTTTTCTCTGTTATCCTGATTATTTTTACTGTATCTTGAACTCAGGGGCTACACACACATACCCATTGCATTGTCATATAGAGTGGTGGTGGGAGTGACTCTCAGGAAACCCATACCACAACCAGTGAACATTGTGATTTGCAAGTAATTTCTAAATCCAAGCTCTCCATCCTCTACCTTATTTGACAATAAAAACTACAAAAGAGAACAAATTTTTCACCCACAGTCTCATTTCAAAAAACAAATCCAGAGCCTGGATCACAGAAGAATAGAAGGTTGAGTAAACATCAGAAGTGAAAGTCTCTCCCACTGTCACTGAATAATGAAATTAAAGAGAAAAGAAAGAGATATGTCACAAATTAGGATAATCAATGAAAGGTCACTGGTAATTTCAAGTGTAACAAAGAGAAAACTCCTGAAAAATTAGACCTCAGAGTCCAAATAATGGAAGTCACCAACAACTGGCCCCAGAATATGACAGGGATCAGGGAATGGATGGGAAGAGTGAATACTACCCAATAAAGACAAGATGCAACACTGAAAGAATGTGTAACACAGATTTTTACCATAAAAATTTTAATCCAAGAAATAGATAGCAAGATGCCAAGTGTAGAAAGCAGAATTAATCAAACAAGAAATAATCTCAGAACTTGAAGACCAGAACATGGAATCAACTTGATCTGTAAAAAACATAGAAAGAAAACTCAAAAAGAAAGAACAAAACCTATAAGAGATGTGCAATTACATCAAGAGACCAAACCTACACCTGATTGGTATCCCAGAACAAGAAAGGGAAACAGAAAACACCTTGGATCAAATATTCCAGAAGATTATCCAAGAAACTGTCTCACCAGAGATGTGACCAGCCAAACACAAGAGATACAGAGAAGACCCAAAAGACATCAAGTGAGAAGATCAACCCATAGACACATCGTAATTTGCCTACAAAAGGCACAAAAGAAAAAATTCTAAAGGAAGTAAGATAAAAAGTTCATACTATCTACTGGGGAAAACCAACCAGAATAGCAGCAGACCTATCAGCAGGAGCACTACAAGCAAGAAGGGACTGGAGTTCAATATTCAAATCCTCAAAGATAAACAACTTCAACCAAGAATTTCCTATCCAACCAAGCTCAGCTTCACCAGCAATGGAGAATTAAAACCCTTCCCAAAGGAACAATTCCTAAGAGATTATGCAGCTTCTAGATCAGCTCTACAGAAGATGCTTAGAAAGGTATTAAGCACAGAAGAAAGAAAGAATAAAGAATGGCTACACGTTTCTCAAGAGAACAACAAAGCACAGAATCTACAGAAAATAGATTGTAACAGCAAAGTTGAAAACAAACAAACACATTCATCAACCCCAAAGCTAAAAGAAAACAAGTAAATAAAGAAAAAATTTTATAAGAACCTCATGACAGGGATAAACAATCAGATTTCAATAATCAGCCTGAATGTGAATGGACTAAATGCATCACTGAAAAGTCACAGAATGGCAGCCTCAATAATAAACCATGATATAATTATTTGCTACATCCAGGAAACATATCTCACCACAAGGGATGCACACAAACTCAAAGTTAGAGGACGGAAAACAAGTTTCCAGGCAAATGGATCACAAATAAAGGCAGGAGTTATGATCTTAATATCAGACAAAGCAATTTTTAATCTATCAAAAATTTAAAAAGATACAAGAGGACACTACATAATGATAAAAGGTTCAATTCATCAACGAGGAATGTCCATCCTAAACATAAATGCACTCAACACTGGAGCACCAGCATTTATAAAGCAACTACTAAGAAAACTAAAAAAAGATATTGACTCTAACACTATTATAGCCAGGGACTTGAATACTTCACTAACAGCCCTAGATAGCACATCGAGACAAAAAATCAACAAAGAGATTCAGAAACTCACTTTATGCTCGACCAAATGGACTTAACAGTTACCTACAGAATACTCCACCCAACAACCACAGAATATACATTCTACTCACCACTACATGAAATGTTTTCCAAGATCAATCACATCCTTGCCCATAAATCAAGTATAAATAAATTCCATAACAATGAAATATTGCCACGCACCTTTTCAGATTATAGTGGAATAAAAATAAACATCAACACCAACCAAACTTACCAAAAGCCCACAAAGTCATGGACACTAAACAGAGTGATGCTGAACAACTATTGGGTCAACACTGTAATCAAAACAGAAATTAAAAGATTCCTGGACACAAATGAAAATGAAGAAATATTTTACCAAAATCCCTGGGATATTATGAAACCAATTCAAGAGGGAGATTTATATCTCCATGAACACACTTCAAGAAAATAGAAATCTCAAGTTAACAACCTAACAAATCACATAAGGAAGCTGGGAAGACAAGACTATGAAAACCCTAACTTTACCAGAAGAATATAGATAACAAGAGTAAGAGCCCAAATATGGGACATAGAAAACAAGAATATCATGGAAAATATCAACAAAACCAAAAGCTGGTTCTTTGAAAGAATTAACAAGATCAATGAACCCTTAACCAGAATGACCAAGAAAAAGAGAGAAAAAAGCCCAAATAAACAGAAATACAAAAGATCAAATCAAAATTGATCATAAAGAAATACAGAAAATTATCACACATTACTAGGTACACCTTTATGGAAACAAACTTGATAATCTAAATGAAATGGAAGCCTTTCTGATATCACACAACCTCCCAAGTTGAAACAAGATGTCATTGAGATACTAAATAGACCAATAATAACCCAGGAAATTGATTGTCATAAGAAAAGTACTTGCAAAAAAAAGAAAAAAAAGCCCTGGACCAGATGACTTTCCAGCAGAATTGTATAAAATGTACCAGGAAGAGCTGATACCAATTCTATTTAAAGTATTCCAGGCAATTGAGAAACATGGAATTCTCCCCAAATCATTTTACGAAGCTAACATCACCCTGATATCCAAACTGGGTAAATATCCAACAAAAAAAGAGAACTACAGCCCAATATCCCTTATGAACATAGATGCCAAAGTCCTCAACAAGATTCCAGCAAACCAGATCCAAAAAAACATATCAAAAATCAACCACCATGACCAAATAAGCTTCATCCCCAGTATGCAGGGGTGGTTCAACATTTGCAACACTACAAAGCCCTGTTCAAAGAAATCCAAGAAGACACAAACAAAAGGAAAAATATTCCATGCTCATGGATAGGAAGAATCAACATTGTTATGATGCCCATCCTACCTAAGGTAATCTACAGATTCAATGCAGTACCCATTAAATGACCAACATCATTCTTCTCAGACATGGAAATGACAAAACAGAAATCATATGAAAACATAAAAGACCATGAATAGTCAATACAATCCTTAGCAAAAGAAACAAAGCAGTGGGTATCACACTTCCTACTTCAAACTTTATTATAAGGTTCCAATCATCAAAACAGTCTGGTATTGGTACAAGAACAGGTATGCAGACCAATGGAACAGGATTGAGATTCTGGAAGCAAACTCTCAATTTCTCAACCAACTCATCTTTGACAAAGCCTCCAATAACAACCACTGTGAAGAGGAGAACCTATTCAGTAAATGCTGCTGCAAAACTGATCATACACAGAAGATTGAAACAGGACTCCTACCTATCACCACACACAAAAATTAACTCAATTGGATTAAAGACCTAAATGTAAAACCTCAAATTATAAGAACTGTAGAAAATTCAGGAGACACCCTTATGGAAATTGGAACTCAGAACCAATTCCTGATAAAAATCCCAAATGCCCATACCATAAAAAATTAGATAGACAAGTGGGACCTTATCAAACAGACAAGCTTCTGCAAAGTAAAAGAAACCATAGAGAGGGAAGACGGCCCACAGAATGAGAAAACATATTTGCCAGGTGTATATCTGACAAAGGTCTAACATCTACATCAATAAGGGACACAAACCTGCCAAAAGAAAAAAAAAAATAAACAGCTCCATTAAAAAGTGTGCAAAAGACATGAGTAGACACTTCTCAAAAGAAGGTATATAGGCAGCCAACAGACACATAAAAGTCCTTAGCCTCACTAATCATCAGAGAAATGCAAATCAAAACCACATTGAGATACCACCCAATCTTAGCAAGAAAGACCATCATTAATAAAACAAACAACAACAGATGCTTGTGAGGATGTGGAGAAAAAGAGATGTTTCTACATTGCTGGTGGGAACTAGTGCAACCTCTCTGGAAGACAGTGTGGTGATTTATTAAAGAACTAGAACTTAACCTTCCATATGACCCAGGAATCTCCCTATTGGGAATATAGCTAGAGGAACTCAAATCATTCTACATAAAAGATACCTGTACAAACATGTTTGTTGCAACTCTATCCACAATAGCAAAAACATAGAACCAGCCATGCTGCCCATCGAATCTGGACTGGATAAAAAAAAAATGTGGAATGTATATACAATGGAATACTATGCAGCCATAAAGAAGGACAAACACATGGACTTTGCAGCAACTTGGATGAATTTAGAGTCTATCATACTCAGTGATCTATCATAGAAACAAAGAACAGTACCATATGTTCTCACTCATGAGAGGACCTTGAACAATTATCACAATGAAATAAAAAAAGGAATTGGCAGTAGTGGGAAACTGCCAGGGGAGGGGGGTGGGATTGACAGTTAAGGGAAACTGCCAGGAGAGGGAAGGGCACACCTCATCAACAAGGGTACCTGCCTAATGAACATTTGTATAACTAATCCTGATTTGTACCCCACATGTTTAAAATAAAAAATTTAAAAATTAAAAAGATAAGGTAAATAAAATTAGCAACATAATTTTACTCAAAATTTTAACTTTTTTTCACAAATATTCATTAAAAATTCATGTCAAATCACAGCGATTTTTGTTGTCTGCATATTTACCTAATGTAAACAAAATTTGTATTAAGCTTTAAAAAGGAAATTCCATTCAAACTAGGTAATAAAACATTCAACGGACAATGATATTAAGTGGAAGACAATGAGGATTTTTGCTAATAGGCTTAATCTGAAGAGAGAATGATGTTGACACTGAGAAAAATATCTATCTCTTTTAGGATTCATAATGGAAGGATATTTTTCAAAGTGAAATAATTACTATCAGGTGTGTTGACTGCCAGCCAAAAATTATATCTGAAATAAGGCATTCTACTGATTCTACTACATTTGAAAAGAAATTGTTTCCAACTATCATTGCATAGAAGAGAGTAGATGGATAGTAGAAGAGTTTTTTAAAATCATAGCATATGGATAGAAAAATGGTACAGCAATAGCCTGGTAATGACTGTCTTCAGATATTTTCAAACATTTATGAAGGACACAAAGTTACTTTTGAATATGACTGACACAGTAAATGAAACAGGTAAAAGTGTTTTATCCTACATGAAAATAGAGGTTGAGACCTTCTACAAGGGTGACTTTTACAGATACTGCCATCCTCTTGTAAGAAGTGTGGGGTGAAGAATAGTTTATCTCTTAAGAACTCTCTACATTTTTGATTATGCGATTCAAAAGGACATAAAAGTACTTTTTAAAGTGATACTCTTTCAAAAACTGTAGTTAGGTTTTGAGTTGATTTGATAATTTATTTTTATTTTAATGTTTGGCATGATCTCACAAGCAGTTTCTTGGGAAACATATTTCACTACACAACTGAATGGTTTCCTCTTTTAGGCATTGTTAGAAAAATATGTTAGAATGAGATTAATGATCACAAGAAAATGACAACCCACATGAGATTCAAGTTAGGCTGATTGTAGGTGAATTAGTATTGCTTGTCTTCACATATCAAGGATTTTACTTCAGTAAATTATATTATTAAGATAAGAAGAAAATTTTCCAAATCTCAATAGCTTAAGGAAACTAAAGTTTATGTCTTACTCACATTTTATTTTCAATGTACATCAAAAAGGAACTCTGTTCATTATATTTTTTCTAAGTCTCAAATGGTAGAGACATAATTTCTTCATGTGCTTTCATAACAATTATAACTGTTGTAAAGAGAACAAAGTGTTTACACAATGGCTCTTTAAAGTTTCTCCAAGGCAATCGTATTACTTCTACTCTACTTTACATGTATTATATATTTCAACACTCTAAGTTGAGCTTACAACAGCTTAGCTTAGCAACATATAAAACATTTCTCCCTTAACAGCTCCAACTCCACGCCTTTTAGTAGTTCATGTTGCAAAATTACACCTTTATATATTCTGTGCTCAAAATTTAAGATATAAGACTTTAAATATATTTCTTTAAATATAACGTAAATGCCAATATTAGGATCTATAAACCAAATAATAATTTAGATTAATAACTTTTTTCAACTTCATTGGGCTCTTAAGTCTATAGAAATAAAAGGTGGAGATACAAATGACTGTATTATAATACTGCCATTTTTAACTGCCCATATCTTTACCTTTACTGATACCTTCATTTCTTTTTACAACCTCTAGTTACTGTCTAGTATTGTTTCATGTTACCCTGCAGAACTCCATTAGACATTTCTTGAATGACAAGTCTAGTGGTAAGAAATCCCCTTAGCTTTCGTTTATCTGGGATCCTAATTTTGTTGCATGGTGACCAAAGTCAACCCTGGACTGCTCAAGGAGCAAAAGCAATTGAGATTCCATGTGGGCTACAGAAGTAACGCTGCACAGTCTTCAGGCAGCTCTCTGTGTTAGTCTGAAGTCCCCAGGAGTGTCAAGGGGGCTGTTCTGTGACTAGGATTGTAATGGTCCCAGGCAGAGGTATGTAACCCTGGTGGTTTCTCATTCACTTTCACCTTCCCCTTGTGAGAGAGCCTCTGTTGTCTGCATACTCAAACAAGAGGTATATATATGTGTATTTGGTACTTCTAATTTCACGGTAAATTTCAAGCTAAATTTGAGTACCTGGGTCAATCTCACTTTGAATTTTGGGATTCTAGATGTATAACATGTAGTTATGCAGAGGGGTAAAAACCACTAAGGTAATTATTTATAATCCTCTAGATTCTGTGGATATCAGAGTAATATGTTTGATATATGCCCATTCCTAATAAAATTTTCATTGGTTCTTGTACTAGAACTGTGTTCACAAACAGTTATTTTGTTAAATATTTGACTTTTTACTTTTTATTTTATTTTATGATAAAGATGTGGGGCACAAGTCTGGATTAGGTACATAAATAATGTGTGTGCAGGTAAAGTTTGGGACTTAAACTGGCCCTTACTTCCCCTGGTTTGGGACTAGGTAAGCTTTGTGTTGTTACATGGCCCACTCCCTTGCTTCCATCCCTGGCAGTGTCCCATGACTGCTGATCCCTCCCATGTGCTATTGTGATTAATGTTCAGGTCCCACTTGTGAGTGATAACATGTGGTATTCAGATCTTTGTTTTGGTGATAGATTTCTAAGAATGATTACCTCCGACTCCATCCAATTTGCTGAGAAGTTCATTATTTTGTCCTTTATGGCTGCATAATAGTCCATCATGCATATGTACCAACTTTTCTTTATCTGGTCTACTTTCGATAGGCAGTAGGGTTAGTTCCATGTTTTTGCTATTGTGAATGTTGCAGCAAGAAATATTCATGTGCAGGTGTCTTTTTTGTAGAATGATTTTTGATCCTATGGGTATATTCTCAGGAGTGGAATTGCTAGACTGTAGAAAAGGTCAATTTCTAGTTGCTTAAGATATGACTACACTATTTTCCATAGTTTGTACTCCCACCCACAGTGCAAAAGCAATTATTTTCCTTTTAATCTACTCCAGCATCTGTTTTTCCATTTATTAATGATAGTCATTCATACTGGGGTAAGGTGATATCTCAGTGTGGTTTTGATCTATATTTCTCTGATGATTAGTGAGACTGCATATTTTTTATGTATCTATTAGCTACTCATATTTCTTCTTTTGAGAAGTGTTTAATTATTTCTTCTGCCCATTTTTTAATAGGCCTTTTTTTTTCTTTTTCTTTTGGCTCATTTGATTTCCTTATCGACCCTGGATATTAGGTCATTGTCAGATACAGTTAACAAATATTTTTTCCCATTCTGTGGGTTGTCTCCCTGCTCTCTTGATGATTTATTTTCCTGGGCAAAAAGTTTTTCAGTTTGATGAGGCTCCATTTGTCTATCTTATCTTTTATGACATATCCTTTTGGGGATTTGTTCAAGAATTGTTTGCCAACAACAATATGCATACGTTTTCCTGAGTTTTCTTCTAAGATTCTTATAGTTTGAGGTTTTATATTTAGTTTTGATCCATTTACAGTTGATTTTTATATACAGTGATAAGTCAGGATCCTGTTTTATTCTTCTGCATGTTGTCAGCTGGGATTTTTTGCATCAATTGTTAAATAAGGTCTCATCATTCCAGTGGTTGTTATTGATGGTTTTGTCAAAGATGAGTAGGGTGAAATATTGAGTTTTTGCTTCCAGAATCTCTGTCCTCTTCCAGTGATCTATATATCTATTCTTGTAGCAGTACCAGATTCTTGATTATTGTAGCATTTTAGTAAAGTTTAAAGTCTGGAAGTGTGATACCTCCTGCTTTGTTCCCTTTGCTGAGGATTGCTTTGGCTATTAATGCTTTTTTAAAATTCCATATGAGTTTCTGTATTGTTATTTCCAGGTCTTAGAATAATGATATTCATGATTTGATGGGTACTGCAATGAATCTGAAGATTGCCTTGAGTAGAATGGACATCTTGAAAACATTGATACTTCCAAACCACAAGCATGGAATGTTTTCCCAATTGTTTGTATCATCTTTTATTTCTTTGAACAGTATTTTGTAGTTCTCATTGCAAAATTCTTTCACTTTTTCATTGTAAAATTCACTTATCTGGTTAGGAAGATGCTAAAGTATTTTATTTATTTGTTTGTTTATTTGTGGTTGTGTGTGGCTATCAGGAATGGGATTGTGCTTTTAATTTGGTTCTCTGCTTATTTGTTACTGGTATGTAGAAGTGCAACTGTCTTTTGCCCATTTATTTTGTACCCTGAAACTTTACCAAAGTCATTTATCACTACAAAAAAGTTTTTGATGGACTTCCTTGAGTATTTAAAGTATAGGATCATATACACAAAGAGAGATAGCTTAACTTCTTTTTCTATTGGGATTCCCTTGATTTTCTTCTCTTGCTTGATTGTTCTAGTTAGGACTTACAGTACACTGTTGAACAGGGTGAGAGTGAACAACCATATCTTGTTCCTGTTTTTAGAGGGAGTTCTTCTAACTTCTGTCCATTGAGCAATATGTTGGCTGTGGGCTTATCATAGATGGCTTTTTTTTTTTTTTTTGAGGTATGTTCCTTCTATGTCTAGGTGTTCAAGGTTTTTTATTAAGAAGGGATGGTAGATTTTGTCAAAATTTTTTTGTGTCTAATGATATAATCATGTGGTTCTTGTTTTTACATCTGTTAATGTAAGAAATTATGTTTATGGTCTTGTGACTGTTGAACCAGCTCTGCATCCCAGGAATGAAACTTACTTGGTCATGGTGGATGATTCTTGAGATATGTTGTTGCATTAAATTTGTTAGGATCTTATGGAGAATTTTCACTTCTATGTTCATCAAGGAGATTGGTCTGTAATTCTCTTTCCTTGTTAAGTCTTTGCCATGTTTGGTTGTCAGTGTGATGTTAGCTTCATAAAATGATTTGGGGAGAATTCTATCTTTCTTGATTGCATAGAATACTTTTGATAAGATTGATATCAGCTCATCTTTGTATGGTTTGTAGAATTCAGTTGCACAGCTATCAGGTTCTGGGGGTTTTGTTGTTGTTGTTGTTGTTTGGGGTTTTTTTGTAGGTAGATATCTTATGATGAAGTTAATTTCCTGGATTGTTATTGGTCTGTGTAGGATTTCAATTTCTTCTTGTTTCACCATTGGAAGGTAGTGTGATGCCAGAAAGTCCACCTTTTTTTTTTTTTTTTTTTTTTTTTAGGTTTTTGAGTTTATTCCCATAAAGATGCACACAGTAATCTCTGATAATCTTTGGAATTTCTTTGGAGTCTATTGTGATTTCATTTTTTACATTTCTTTATTTGGTTTTTCTTTCTCTTTTTTCTTAATCACTCTGGCTAGGGGTCTTTTAATCTTGTTTATCATTTCAAAGAATCAGCTTTTTGTCTTTTTAAATTTTTTTCTATGCTTTTTTTGTCATCTATGCCCTGCAGCTGTGACTTTATTTTGGTGATCTGGATCCTTAGGCTGAAGTTAGGATTTTGGTGTCCTTGCCATTCTATCTCACTTAGGTATGATGTTAACTGTTTACTTGTGATCTTTTACTTTTCTAGATGTGCGAGTATGCAGAGCTATACATTTTCCTCTCCGTACTGATTTCATAGCGTCCCAGAGATTCTGATAAGATGCATCTCTATTTTCATTTGTTTCCAAGAATCTTTTAATTTCTGTCTTGATTTCTGTGTTGAATTAAGAGTTATTCAGCAGTATGTAGTTTAATATCAATGTATCTGTGGGAATCTTGTTGGTGGTATATTTATTTTTATTCTACTATGCTCTGAGAAGATGCATGGAAATACTTCAATTTTTTTGGAATTTGTTTATGCTTGATTTATGTCCAAGAATGTGGTATTTTGGACTGTATTCTATATGCTGATGAATAGAATGTATACTCTGTAGTTGTTGGGTAAAGTGTTGTGCAGATGTCTATTAGGTCCATTTCATCAAGCACTGAGTTGAGGTTCCAAATCTTATTGATTTTTTTCCTTGTTTTATCTAGAGTTGTTAGTGGGATATTTAAGTCTCCAGCTATGATTTTGTGTGAGTCAATGTCCTCTTTTAGTTAGTAGTTGAATTATTAAACCTGCTGCTCCTGTATTGGGTGCATATATGTTTAAGATGAATATTTCTTGTTGGTGGATTGAATCTTTTGTCATTATGCTGTGTCCTTCCAGCATGTCCTTGAGGATTTGCTTCCAACATGGGTCACTCTCAAGGCTTCTATTAGAAGACCACAGTACCTTACTACACTGTTCTGTCCATAGATTGCTTAAATGTCAGTTAAATTTCTCAAGAGATCAAAATTTAAAAGAGAAAAGAAGAAGGATTAATATCATGTAAGACCTACTTACATACTCTCTACTCAGCTGTATTCATTCTCTGAAGTAAGTCAGTTAAGTTCAGCACACACCAAAGGGAGAGAATGTAGGCTCCGCTGTGTGGAAGACTGTTGAAGAATTTTTGGTACTCCCCCAAATTATCAAATGTATTAAAATGCCACTCAAGTCAACAAAATATTTTATTTCTAGGATAATTCCTTTGCCCTTTGTCAATTGCTTTCTTTTTCCTCAAATATATTATTTTTTTTTCTATCTTGCATTGGATTGTAAATGTACAACACACTTAAAGTGAATATTTCATGAAAGAAACATTTAATGACTTCAATTTTCCATTCCTAGAAAGAACAACTAAGAAAGGTAGCTATTATCACTCTGAAACCAATTTTTCTGTGCATAAAAATATAAGAAAAAAATATATAATTATTTTATGAAAATGATATTTCAGCCCAAATATTCTAAGCCAGCTGAGTCCTATCGATATCTGATCCTCAGCAAAAGTACTCCACAAAGTATCTTCTGGAATTCTGGTGGATAAGATGAAGAAATTGACTAGTTAGGTAGTTTACCAAATAGTTCGCAATTTTTTTTTTTTTTTGAATTGGAGTCTCACTTTTTCACCCAGACTGGAGGTTTGTAATTTTATTAAATAACCTTACCTGGGTATGAGATGCAAAATTTTGTTCTTAGGCCCCATTACCCTTTTGTGTCTTCATATAATTTAGCAATTTAGGAGAAATATGGTATAATTCACAACTGAAATGGTACAGCAGATGATTGCAAATTTGCTTTTAGATATATATGTAATTCAAAATGAATCCTATAAGCTAGGTCGAATCTAATAACATTAACTTGAGAAATGGTAACTATAGAATCTTTGTCCTGGGTCAAAGGACTCAGCTATGCAGGTACAAACAGATTAGCAACAGTTATAAAAGTTAGTCAGTACTTTAAACAATGTTAAGATCAGTTTGAGTTAACACCATGATAAACCCACCACAACTGCTAATGAGGCCACAACCTACATTGGTAGAAGCAGAAGTATAAAAAGGCAGCTGCAAATCAGACTGACTCAGTGCTGGTCAGATCACTTGTAAAATTTTACATGTGCTTCAGAGAACCACTGTGTGGAAAAGATAAAAAACAAATGTAAATACATTCAATGAAAAAGAAAATTAGTAAAGGGCTTCAGGTCTGTGATAGTAACTCTTATTTTTAATTGTGCTTCCTTTTGATTTAAAAATATCTCAGTGGCCTATTTTATTTTATTTATAGTTCAGGAAACACCATCATGAGTTATATAATAATATGTGTTCTGAAATCAGATCACCAGAGTTCAAATACTACAATTTTATGGGAAATTCAGTTGAAATTTTTAAGACTTATTTCCTGCAAATCCAAAGACTCAAGCTTGCCAAAGGTGGAATTAATGTTAAGTGACACATCATTATGCATTATGATGAAATTTGCAACATTTAAAGGTAAAGAGGAAGTATTACAAATCTCCAAAAAGTAATGAAGGGGAAAATCAGAAATGGTTTCTGTTTTTCTTAAAAGGAATGAGACTAAATGAGTATTTTAAGTTCAATCTTGGAAGCTACTAAAAAGTGCGTAAAAGTCTCTTCTGAAAGATGTGAGATACAGACTGTAGAAAAAATTTAAAAACTTTATCTACAGAAGATATCATTTCAGTCTTTGTAAAGACATTTAGAGTAAACATGGATTCAGAATTGATAATCTACATAGCTAATCTGTAGAAGCTACATTAAAAAAAATTCTGATCGAGCAAAAAAAGGAAAGGATTGATGAACTCACAATAAGGCTTAAAGACAAATTATTCACCAGACACTTATTAAATATGACAAGACAGTTTTTATGTGACTATAGCAATAGGGGACAGAGATAGAGTTCAAGTTATAATACAGTCAAGAGAGGATTTGTTTATGATTTATAACCAATAACCAGAGGTATTAGAATATCATTTATAAGGAATGACACTAAATAAGCATTTAAGCTTCAACTTTAGAAACTTCAAAAAAGTGAAAAAAATTGTTGTTGAAGAAAAATATGGACTGTAGGCCAAGGATCTATACCTAGAGAATCTATACCTATTCACAAATCTTTGTTGAAGAAAAGACATTTAAGATATACAAGGTTATACTCTACACAACGAGTCTTTGGATATTGTTTGAAAACTATTTAATCAGAAAAGAAAAAAGAAAAAAACTGAATCAGTGAACTAAAGAGAAATGCAGATGCTAAGCAATATTGAATGTGTACGTGTTAACATTTGTTATAATGTGCTGTTTTAAGTTTTCTTGAAAAAAAATTTGTGGAAAAAACTAAACTGATTTTGATATTAAAAGTACTAAATTATTTTTCAATCATCCCATAAAAACATAAAATTTTCTGGAAATATTAAGTATAAACCTTATAATGATACCGCACTTTAACATATATGCAAAATTATTCAATATATAAAAAACTCAGTACACTATAATTATATTGTGACAAAACGTTTCACATGACACATCAAACATCTTATTTTCTAATTAAAATTAGAAATAAATAATACATTGTTTAATCACACCCTTAGTTATTCAGATACTGAGAAATATTCCTAGCCCATTTTCCTTGTTAACCAAAGAAAAGAAAACTTGTCTCAGTAACTGGTTTCTGACATGAATTAACAAAGTCATTTTTCTATGTGATGTGATTGTTAGAAAATAGTTTTGTCTTTTCTATATTTCTTACATTGCCTCCAAGAAATAAAAAAAAAAAACTTAATCTCAAAAGTACCCCCAAAATCTGTTCTCTCCTTCCATTGAGAAAGCCTGAGAAGAAAAGACAGGGCTCTGATTTCTGATGAAATGGAACAGAAGGGAAAAGAAGACAAATGAGCTGAGTGGTAAAATCAGCAACTTCATCTCTCAACCAGGAAATTTGCTAAATCAAGCAGGATTGGGGCATGTATTCTCAAGGAGAATATGCTGTAATATGTTAAATAGGTCTGTGCAGTTTTCTTCCTGGAAAGTTCTCATGAAGGTTTGTGCATCATGTAACTCATAAGACATAATTTCATCTTCACTAGCAAACACCTTCTCACATACCTCAGTCATCTGAAGTCTGTAATTTTTCTTCTCTTAAAAACTTTAATGACTGTAATTATGCTAATAAGATAATATAATTTATCAATGAAACAATTCATCTTTAATCTGATTCATTATTTACTGTGTTTTGTTTTTCATTGCAAGTGAAACCATGTGACTTTCCAGATATTAAACATGGAAGGCTATTTTATGAGGGAAGGTATAGACCATACTTTCCAGTAGCTATAGGAAAACATTACTTCTATTATTGTGATAAAAATTTTGTGACTCCTTCACAACATCGGTGGGATTACATTACTTGCACACAAGATGGATGGTCACCAGCAGTCCCATGTCTCCGTAAGTAAACCTCTTTACAGCTATGTATGCACAAAACTTCCAAAGATTCTAGAAAGGAAAGCACATAAGTAATTACAATTAAGTCGTAAAGAAATAAGGCCAACAGAAGAGTTGTTCAAGCAAAAAGATCAAATCAAGTCTTTTCTATTGTAAGAAACTGCACATAAAAATCACTTGAGTAATACAGAGACTTTACAAGAATACCTATATAATTTATACACATTTAAATTATAAAAACTGAACCTATGTAACATTGAATATTGATAATTATTTTTATAAACACATTTGGTAGTTGCTTTAGTTTTTCTTAAGTTATACATTCTGCATATTTTGGGATGTGTTTGAAGTCTTATTTAACTATTATAATATAATTATAATTTCCTATTTAGATCATCTTGATGTTTCTCATTTACTTCTATTTATTTATTGTTTTTATGGTTCTTAGGGCAATGTGCTTTCAATTATTTGGAAAATGGACATTATCCACGACATGAAAGTATATATTTACAGGGTCATTCTGTAAAAGTCGACTGCTATCCTGGCTACAGTCTTCCACATGAGCATACTACAATTATGTGTACAGAGAATGACTGGTCTCCTAGTCCTAAATGCATCCTTGTCAGTAAGTTAACTGGTCTCAGGTTCCACATGCTCATGGTTTTCTAACTCATCTATATTACATGTGACAAAATATTTTGGTCAAATTCTTGTTTTTGCTAATGGACCTATTTAGTCTTTGTTTTTTCAACTGTGTATAAGTGACTATACAATTTTTTGGATAAATATATAGCAAATTAAATGCTTCTATCAATAGACATTAGTCAAGAATACAGTAATTTGAACAAAGTACTTGTTGAATAAATTAAACCATACTAATATGTACATTGAAAACATGTAGTCATTTGACTGAAAATAATGCAAAATTATAGTTTAAAATAGAAAGTAGAAGCAATGATAGGAAAAAAGTTACTCATATATTCAAGCACTAATATGATATTTTTACAGTAAAGCTATTTATATTTGAATTTCTATAACATAAGTAACAAGCAATGGGTTATTTGTGACACTGTGTGTGTTCTACTCTAGAAGGTTTCCCATAGTAGCTATTCCAATACAAATTCGTATCAACAGGTCCTTTTTATTTATATCTTTGTTAATTATTGATCTTGTCACATTTCAATATTCAAAAATTGGGAGATTATAAAATGTTAAGGAATTGTAATTTTAATTTGTATTTCATTATTAATTGTGTTTAACATATATATTTATAGTTTAGCTGTTATTCAATTATTTTAATATATAAACTGCAATTTGATGTTTTTGTTAATTTACCTTAAGGGATTTTGATTATTTATTTATTAGACTCCTAATAATTCTGAATATTAATTACCTATCAATGATATGCAATGCAAATGCATTAGTTTACGTGGTTAGTATTTTTCTTTATTTATGTGTGTTGTTAACGTAAGTTGTTCATTTTACTAAAAATTATCAACATTTTTCTGGTTAATTTTTTGTTTGCATTAAAATATTTCTATTCTTAAAAAAAACTTTATACTGTACTTTAGTCTGAAAAGTGGCCATGTTTTATTTTCCTTTTTATTTTGAATTCATTTTGTGTTGAGCTTATTGAAATAATAACTGTGTTTTTTTAATTTAAAATATGAGAACCCAGCATTTTCTCAGTTTTTTATTGCACCTTTCTCATTTAGTCTATCTTATCTTGGTTATTACTTTGAGTACTCTAGTCTGCACTATTAGTAAATATTATTTCCACCAGTGTTCCTGGAATCCTCTATTTTAATTACTATAAGTATGGATATTTAATCATGACTTTTCATC
The DNA here is from genome assembly GCF_000164805.1 of Carlito syrichta. Lineage (NCBI taxonomy): Eukaryota > Metazoa > Chordata > Mammalia > Primates > Tarsiidae > Carlito > Carlito syrichta. Next base: position 184,534 of record NW_007250852.1, read on the forward strand.
TTAATCTCATATTATTTTCTTTGTTGAATCTTAACATTCTGTGATGATCACATTAGTCTGTGATCATGGTCCATTAGTCTTTTTCATGGTCCATTAATAGGCACTAATAATATGCCATGATTTCACATGCAATTTCTCCTAATATCAAACAACTCAATCAAATTGTATGTCCCCTTGCTTTGGTTTTAGAGTTTTTTCTCTAGTTTCTTCAACCATTATTTTTTCTCTTTATTTTCCTTCCTTCCTCCTTCCCTCATTCCTTCTTTCCTTTCTTGTTTTCTTCCTTTCCTCCTTCTTTCCTCTTTTCCTTTTAATTTTATTTTTTCATTAATTTTCTTTCTTTCTATGATTGTCCCAAGTCTGTCTGGGTTAAGTTACCCACAACAATTTTGCGATTTTACTGTTCATGCTAGTCATGTAGGTTAGTCATACTATTAAACTACTTTATTAACAGATCTTAGTTTAATCCTCAGATTGATATATAAATACTATATCACCAGTATACATTCAATCATCAGTAAATCACAGTACTTTATCATTGATCAAATCAAAATTTCTCATAATCATGTTGTGAAAATAAGCAAAGGAATCCAAATATACTTGAGTGAGTGGAGTAGAAATATTTTGGAGGGTACCTTGCATGAATGCAATTTGCCTGTGGTTTTCATTGAAATAGTCACTTGAAAACATTAGTCAAATGGATCACAGAATACCAATTTTTTAGCTAGATATAAAACTTGAATTATGAATGTCATTTTAATTGTTGCTTCTGAAGATACAGTAGTCTTTCCTTATTCATGGGATAAAAGGTACAATAATCCCCCTTACCAATCGACGACTCAGTAACCCCTTTTAAAGAAAGGATATGTCCCAAAACCCACAGTGGATGCCTGAAATGACAAGTAGAATAAAATTCAATATATACAATGTTTTTCGTTCTGTAACTGAGAAGGCTCTTAAGTGACTAATAGTCAGGTAACACTTGTACAGCGTGGATACCCTGAGCAATGGGAGGATTCATGTCCTGGGCAGGATGGAAGTGGATGGCACAAGATTTCATCAAATTACTCAGAACAGCACAATTAAAAACTTATAAATCAACCCAGAAGCAGTGAATCATGTTTTGGCAAAATAGACCCATGAAAAAAAGTTGTAAAATGATGGTCCAGCATGTAAATCAAACCAGATATGACTGAGTCACAAGAAAACTGTAATATCATGATGGTTCTGTTAAATGACCCACAGCACCTTATGCGGAAGCCACAGTGGCACCACTGACACTTATGACAGAGTCCCCACTCCCAAATGATCATAAATGCAGAGCAAGAAGAAATGTTTCTCATTCTCATACCTAACAGAGAACTCACCTGGGCCAAAGGGTCACTTGGCTCTGTGAGAGCAAATTCCCCTATGACAACTAACTGTAGGAGATGTTGATGCTATCACATGCCAGCTTATGGGATTTATCTGGGTTCATCCTCTGTTCTCTACCTCAGACCTGTTTAATTAGAAAAATAATATGTCTGCTTATTGGGAATATCAGAAGTAGATAAAGAAGCTATTCCCCTCTACATTTGATGACCCAGCCCAACTTGGGCAGGTGTCCAAAATTTGCTTAATATTTTATCAACTTCAGAGAAGTGGAGAGTGATTTTAAATAAAGATAGAGAAAAGGTTGACCATATGCACACTGACTCTCCAACTAATCCAATAAAGGTGACGGTTCAGATTGCATTTTCCATCCCTGACCTTGGATAGAATGCAAATATAAACATGGGAGATAGACCCAAGGTCAATCATTATCAAGACAGCAATTTGACCAGTTTCTACAAAGGAGAGCCCAAGAAAAGGAGTCTCAATAAGATTCAGGAACTCAAGAAGAAATATAATTAAAGTCCATTTCTAACTCAAACAACACCCTCTATATTTTCCTTCCACACGGAGTCTTGGGTCCATTATGCTGGAAAGTGAACTTTTGAAATTTATAGTAGATACTCTCTCATTTATTCAATGTTAAACATCTGTGTAAAAAAAAAATCATGTCTAAACTTTCTGCAGAGATTATGAAGGTTCCTGGAGTCTTGAAAAAAAAAGTATGGATGAGATCATGTATCCAACCTTTGAATTGTCAACTAGAATAAACTCATTATACACACACACACACACACATGCATAAATTTCCTATACTTTAATTGCAGCAAGACCTCTTAACCAAACCAAAGGCTAAGGTTTCCTTTTCTCCTGGAGGACTGAACATTCAGGTGCCTCCAGTACAAGCATATGATCTGCAAATTGCATTATGGCAACTGGAAATCCTTAAAATCACTGTCATCCTTGCAGAAATACTCCAAGATGTGAGTCTGAAAGCACGAGAAGATGAGAGTCTGGAAAAACCAGAAATTTCAGTCCTAGTATGTCAAGTTTCGTATAGTAGTAACACTGGGAAATCTAAAGTAGTAGCCTCTATGGTGACAGACATGATAAGGCATTTACCTTCTGCTCATGGCCTTCCTGCAATATGGACTCCTTAGATATCATGGTTCTTCATGCAACATGGCCAGCTTTCCAGTACAAAACCAGGAACTAAGGAGTATAGATTTGTATAGGATGGGAGAGCTATTTAAAATATTAAGACATCATTCTGGTGGTCCTCAATCCTTCCACATGACTCACCTTTCTAGCTAGTAAGTTTTTCTAGTTTTCAGTCTTGGACCCAAAGGATGCCTTCTTCTGAATTCTCCTGAGTCCAGAGTTTCAAGAATTCTTTGTCTTTGAATGGAAAGGCCCTGACACTAAAGTTAAACAACAGTATTGCTGGTTAGTCCTTCCTCAGGCTCTAAGAACTCAGCAACTATTTGGGTGAAAATACTTGCTAATGAATCAATGAAAAGAAAGGGACTTCATTACAGTATCTTGATGTCATATATAACAAGCAGGACAACTTAAGGCAGCCTCTAACCAGAATACCATACTGAAAAGTTTTGGCTTGACAGAGTTATAAGGTATCCAGAAAAATGGCACAAATCTCAAACTCCTCAAGTAAATGTCATGGATTTTAACTTTCCCAGAGGAATAGAAAGATGTCAACGTCATGAAGAGAATTCTCAGATGGCCAAACCCAAAACATTGAAACACCTGAAAAGATTTTTAGATATGACTGGATTTTGCCATATTTGGATTTCAATTTGGGGCATACAGCAAAACCTATCTATAAAGCCTTAAGAGGACCAGATACCAAACATGTAAAATGAACCAAGGAATGTCAAAATACCTTTTTAACAACAACAAAAATTATTAACTGCTCCAGCATTACGAATCCCTGACCTGAAAAAGCTATTTTGCTTTTTGTACACAAGTGACAAGGGCTAAGTTTAGGGGTGGTAATGGAAGACTTGAGGACTATCAATAGGCTAGTAGCCTACTTTTCAATGCTTCAGTTGTCCATATTACCCACAGCAATCTGCCTACTCAATGTAATTCTAATAAAACTACCAGCATCATTTTTTTCACAGAATTAGGGAAAAAAATGACTTAATATGAAAACTAAAAAGAGCCCAAATAGACAAAGCCACTCAAGAAAAAGTAAAACAAAATAATAAAGAAACACAAACACACACACACACACAAATAAAAATCTTAACTGTCGGCAACACATTATCAGATTTCAAACTTTGTTACAAGGTTACAATAACCAAAACAACAGCATGGTACTGGTATAAAAATAGACACACAGATCAATGAAACAGAATAGGGAACCCCAAAATGAAGCCACATACGTACAATCAACTGATCTTCCACAAACTTAACAATAATATACATTGGTGAAAGATACCTTATTTAATGAATGATGCTGGGAAAATTAGAACCATATGCAGAAGAATGAAGTTAGATTCCTATCTCTTACCATATAAAAATTAAATCAAGATGAATAAAACTTAAATGTAAGACCTCAAACTATAAAAATACAAGAAGAAAACCTTGGAAATATCCTTTTGGACATCAGACTAGGCAACTAGTTTGTTACCTCAAAGTACAAGTGCAGCAAAATGAAGATTGACAAGTGGGACCTAATTAAACTAAAGAGCATCTGCACTGCAAAAGAAGCTATCAGCAACATAAATACTTAATCTACACATGGGAGAAAATATTTGAAACTATGAATCTGACAAAGGTCTAATATCTAGATTGTGTTATTGGCTTAAAGTGTGTTTTTCTCTGATATAAGTATATTTATTGGATTTCATTTACATGGATTTTTTTTTTCATCTCTTTATCTCATATCTGTAAGGGACTTTATTACTTAAGTTGGTTTCTTGTAATAGGATATAGTTGGATTCAGCATTTCATTCAAAATATTAATCCTGCCTATTTATATTTTTTAAGTGGAGCATTTAATTCATTTACATTGAAAGTTAATATTTCTATGTGAAGTTTAGTTTCTATAATTATGATAATTGTTAACTAGCTGCTTTGTGCTCTCTACTATGTAATTGTTTTATATGACCTGTTAATTTTACTCTGTTATTGTCTACCCAGAGAAGCTCTCTGCTGCTTCAGGCACTGGGCTAATCTGTGGAAGTCACAGTATTATGAGCTTCCTGCTCAGCCCTGAGGAGAGAAAAAAGCTGGGCAAAGCTAAACTGCTAGGTTTACCCTTGGATACCCCAATGGTGGGCACAAGCATCAAAAAAGATGGTGTCAGCCTTTTATTTTCAAGCTCAGAATTTCCTTGAGCATTTCTTGTAGGGTTGGTCTAGCAGTGACAGATTCCATTAGTGCTAGTGCCTCTGGGAAAGATTTTATTTCTTCTTCATTTATAAAGCTTAGATTAGCAGGAGACAATATTTGTGGCTAAAAATGTTTTTGTACAAGAAATCTGAAATTAAGACCTTCATATTTTCTGGCTGGTAAGCTTTCTGCTGAGAAGTTCACTGTCATCTAATGGGATTGCCTTTACACTCGATTTTATGGCTTTTTAAAAAATTACTGATCTTATAATTATATTATTTTTCTTCATTTTGACTTTAGGTTATCTGATGACTACATGCTTTGTTGAAGTTCATCTTGCAATGTACATTCTTGGAGTTCTCTGAACCTCTTGTATCTGAATATATAAAGCTCTAGCAAGTCTAGATAAATTTTCTGCAATAATCTCATCAAATAGATTTTCTAAACCTTTTACTTTTTCTTCTTTCTCAGGAATACCTATGACTCATATATTCAATCATTTTACATAATCCCATTGTTCCAAAAGATTTTCTTCATTTTGAAAAATCTTTGGTTTTTATATTTATCTAACTGAGTTAACTCAAAAGACCTGTCTTTAAGATTTTTTTAAGCTTTAAGATTTTTTTCTTTTGCTTGCTCTAGCTTATTGTGAAAGTTTTCAACTACATGTTGTAATTCTTCAATTCATTTTTTATTTCCAGAATTTGTTTGGCTTGTCAAAAAATAAGTTTTGTTCATTTTTATCCAGAATTAAAAAAAAATTTTTTTTGCTTTAGTTTTTCTTTTTTGGGGGGGGGGGTGTCTCATTGAACTTCTTTAAAATTGACATTTTGAAATATTTATCTGGTATTTCAAATATTTTGATTGGGATTCATAGTTGGAAAATTAGTTTGATCTTCTGGATTATAACATTGTTTTTTGATACTACCAAATATCTCGATCTGGTACTTCTTCGTCCAGATAAGTTATCTCTTCTTATATTTGAATGTACTTTTGTTTAGATGAAATTTTTTTCCTTCCCATTGAGGATGTGGCTATAATGCTTGTTGTGTAGAATTATTTGGCTTTGACTTTAGGTACTTTAAGTGGTAAGTTTTGATAGTGCATTTCATAATGCAGTGATATTCTCAAATGCTAGTCATTAGTGGTAATGTACTAGGCATGTGAGCAGGTTCACAGCCTCCTGTAGGACAAAGATGGTGAAGATCTCAGGAAATTTGTCCAATTTGCCAGTGTTATGCACTTGTATCATCTGATTTTGTATTGATTTGTGCAATTAAAACTCCAGGCCAGTAGTTCTCACTTGTCTGGCTACAGTAGAAACAGATATATAAATATTTGATCATTGTTTACCCACAGAAGCTCTCTGCTGCTTCAGGCACTGGGCTAATCTGTGGAATTCACAGTAGTATGAGCTTCCTGCTTTGTCCCTTGAGGAGGGGACAAAGCTGGGCAAAGTTGAACTGGTAGGTTTACCCTTGGATATCCCAATGGTGGGCACAAGCACAAACACTGATGAAAAAGGAGCTGCTAGTGAAATGTACCATGACCTTGGTGGGCAGAAACACAAGTTGCTATCCTGTAACATCCCAATGCCTGAGACACTCAGACCGGAAAAAACACTATTTAACCCCAGGAGGCATCCTAGCTGACTGCCCTGAAACATGCCTTCCTCTCAGCTCCACATTTAAATATCTTCACTGCAGAACTTATTTCACCCTTCCAAAATGCACTCTAGGTAGTTGTAGTTGCTCTTTCCTTCAGAAATGTTGTTGCTTTATGTAATGAGGGTGGAGAGTTTTACCGTTTGTACAAGCCAGGCTTCGTGGGCACACTTCCTGTGAGGATGCAGCCATCCCTAGTAGATCTAGAATGTCTATTCTCCAGCCCACCTATAACAATTTTCTATGCTGGCTGCCATGGTTGTATTCACAGCAGTACGTTTGGAGAAGAGAATCCTCCCTCTCCACATCCATGTTTAAGCACTGCAGCAGCCTGGATGAGGGGATGGAATCACACTGGTGCATAGAAATGTCATTTTTGTATGTTGATCTTATTTCCTGAATTTCCTGAATTCACTTACCAGAGTCAAATTTATCAAATTTACTGTGAATTCTTGTATCAAATCTAGGAATCTTTTGGAGGAATCTTTTAGATTCTCTAAGATCACATCATTTCTAAGGTTGTATCATTAGCAGATGTAATTTGACTTCCTCTTTTGCAATTTGAATGTCTTATTTTTTTTCTTTTGGCTGGTTACCCTGACTAGGACTTTCAGCAATGTGTTTATTGAAAATAGTGAAAGTGGGCATCCTTCTTTTGTTCCAGCTCTTAGGAGGAATGCTTTAAACATTTCCCCATTTAGTAGATGTTGACTGTGGATTTGTCTTACATGGCTTTTATTATTTTGAGATATGTTCCTTCAATGCCTAGTTTGTTGAGAGTTTTATCATGGAGAACTAAATTTCATCAAATGGTTTCTGAATCTATTAAGATGTTCACGTGGTTTTTTGTTTTTAGTTCAGTTTAATTGCATATTTTGAATCATTTTTTCATCCCTGACTATAGTATATTATCTTTTTGATGTGCTGTTTAATTCCATTTGCTAGTATTTTGGTGAGAATTTTTACATCTATGTTTACCAGGAATATTGGATTGTAGACATTTTTGTTGTTGTTGTATCTTTGCTTGCCTGTGTGATACTTGTTTTGTAGAATGATTTAGGAAAGATTTTCTGCTCCTCAATTTTTAAAACAGTTTCAGTGAGATAAGTATCAGTTTTTCTTTGTACATCTACTAGAATTTGGCTGTGATCTGTCTGATCCTGGATTTTTTTCTTTTCTTGGGATATTTTAATTACTGATTCAATCTCAATACCCAATTTTGGTCATTTCAGTAGTTTTATTTCTTCCTTGTTCAATCTTGAAAATTGTAGATTTTCAGGAATTTATCAATATCCTTTAGGCTTTCTAGTTTGTGAGTGTAGAATTGTCTTAGTAGTCTCTGATTATCTTTTGTATTTATGTGGTATCAATTGTGATTTCTTTCTATTTTTTTAATGTCTGATTTTGCATATTTGTATCTTATTTTCCTGGTGAATTTGCTAATGAACTAACAATTTTATTTTTTGGAAGACACTTTTTGTTTCAGTAATCCTTTGTCATTTTTTTTTTTTTTCATTAATCAGTATTTTTTATTATGGTTTTGTGGGGTACAGTTAAGGGTTAGGTGTACAATGACGTTTCATTCAGGCACCCTGTAGATAAGAAGTGTTTTCCCATCCCCCGACAGATATTTGCTACTGTTAATCCCATCCCCCTCCCCCCCATAGTTTCCCAGTACCATCCGTCATTTTCTCATAGTATTGCATTGGATGTTCAAGGTCCATTATATGAGTGAGAACATGTGATATTCGGATTTTTGTTTTTGTG
>NW_007250853.1:0-87992 GCF_000164805.1 Carlito syrichta
CCCTTTGTTTTTCCATTGCAGGCAGCTAGGTTTACTCAGCTTGGGTTTGGCTGCCTGGGAATTGTTTTTATCTGATTCAGCTTAAGGGTGGGACTTTGTCTCCTGTTTAGCAACGTTACCTTAGGAACCAAGGTGGAGTTTGTTGATAGGTGGGCAGGGCAGTGGAAATCTCTGCCTGGAGAAAGGCGGAGGCAGATTCTCTTTTGTAGATCCCTTGTCTGGGCCCCCAAGCTTGGGGTCACAGGCTGAGTGCCTCAGCCAGGGTGGGCCCGGGGCTCCAGAGCTCCAAAGCGCCATCGGGCAGGCAGTGAGTGGCAAGAGTGGCTCTGGGCCGCCCACAGGGTACTTCAACCAGGAATGGGGCCAGTGTCTCTGTGGGGCAGGCGTCCAGAGCCTCCCTGAGTGACCAGCGGCTTTGTGACAATGAGAGACGATGTAGCCAGGGAGCTAGCTTAGACCCTAGGCTCCCATGCACATGGTGGAACAGCAGCAACAGAGGGCTGCAGTATCTGGCCCTGGGACCAAGGGACCCAGGCCTCAGACCAGCACTCGCTGGTGGTGGGCTTGAATTGCCAGCAGGTGGTGTTATCCCTCTCTCCAGATAGTCTTTATCTCAGCTTCTCGTGCCCCTCAGGCACTGAAGGTGCAATGTGGAATGTCTGCCTCGGTGGCAGTGGCAGCAGCAGCAGCAGCAGCAACAGTGGCAGTGGTGGCGGCTGGGCCAGTGGCATAAGCGGTGCGATGTGTAATGGTCGCCTCTGTGTGGCGACTACCTCGGAGGAAGTGGCTGCTCGGCTGCCTTGGAGGAGGCAGAGTCTCGGCTGCCTCGGAGGAGGCGGCGGCATCTCAGCTGCCTCGGAGGGAGGGGCAGTGGCTCCGCTCCCTCGGAGTGGGGGGCAGTGGCGCCTCTGCTGCCTCGGAGCAGGAGGTGGCAGTGCCTCCGCTGCCTTGGGGGGAGTGGCGGCGCCTCCGCGGCCAGGCCACTGGCACAGGCGGTGCGATGTGTAATGTTCATCTCTGTATGGTGGCTGCCTCAGAGGAAGTGGCTGCTTGGCTGCCTTGGAGGAGGCGGAGGCTCGGCTGCCTCGGAGGAGGAGACGGCGGTGGCTTGGCTGCCTCAGAGGTGGGTCGGTGGCTCCGCTGCCTCGGAGGGGGGTCAGCGGTGCCTCCGCTGCCTTGGAGGACACTGTGCGGCTCCAAGCAGCTCTGCTGCCTTGGAGGAGGCTGTGGCTTGCCCCAGCCACTGGCGGCGCGATGTGGAATGGCTGCCACCCAGACCTTGGTGATGCCTCAGCAAAGTCTACCTTGAGCTCCATGTGAAGAGCAGACTGCAGACAATGGGATCTGCAACCTTCAGGGTGAGAATCAGAGTCTCTTTGCATTCTTCTCAGTGAAGAGTTTCACAGGCAGTGCTGCCCTGTCACCATCTTGCCCAGCCCCCCCTGAAAAAATCTTAAAGGCAGCAAAAATCTTAAAGGTCAGACTACCTACTGGTGGTGACCAAGCAGAATTGCTGTAGACATCTGCAGAAACACTACAGGCCAGGAGGAATTGAACCCCAATCTTTAATGTTCTCAGAGATAAACAATTTCACACAAGAATTTCCTAGCCAGCCAGGATAAGCCTCATCAGTGAGGAAGAATTAAAATCCTTCCCAGACATCCAATCCCTAAGAGGATATGCTGCTTCAAGACCAGCTCTACAAGAGACATTTAAAAACATGCTATGCACAGAAGGAAAAAGAAATAAAAGAAAGACCAATACTCACAAGATTACAAACAAACATAGAAGCAGCAAAACATACAGCATACCTGCAAAAATGCATGCACACACATATATGAACACAAAAGCTAAATGAAATCAAACAGCCTTATAAGAACATTATGACAGGGACAAACTAACATTTCAATAATCAGCCTGAATGTGAATAGACTAAATGCACCACTGCAAAGACATAGAATGGAAAACTGGATTAAAAAAATGATCCAGTAATTTGCTGTCTCCAGTAAACTCATCTCACCACAACGGATACCCATAGACTCAAAGTTAGAGGATGGAAAGCAAATTCCCAGGTGAATGGACCATAAAAGAAGGAAAAGTCATGATCTTAATATCAGACAAAACAGCCTTCAAGCTATCAAAATTTAACAAAATAAAGAAGGACACTATATAATGAGAAGAGATTCAATCCATCAACAAGAAATGTCTATCCTAAACATATGTGCACCCAACAGTGGAGCACCAGCTTTTATACAGCAGCAACTAAGTAAACCAAAGAAAGATATTGACTCTAACACTATCATAGTTGGAGACTTCAATACCCCACTACAACTCTAGATAGATCACCGAGGCAAAAAAATCAGCAAAGAGATCTGGAACCTCAGTTTGATGCTTGACCAAATAAACTTAGTAGATACCTACAGAACACTCCACCCCATAACCACAGAATATGCATTGTACTCATTATCACATGGATAACACTGCAAAATCAACCACACCCTCAAACATAAACAAATTTCACAACATTGAAATACTGCCATGCACCTTCTCATACCACAGTGGAGTAAAAATAAATATCAACAACAAAATTCCCCCCAAACCCACAAAGACATGGACATTAAACAGCATGATGATGAACAGCTCCTGGGGCAACACAGAAATCAAAACAAATTAAACGATTGCTGGAAAAAAATGAAAATGAAGAAATATCTTACCAATACCTCTGGGATGCCATGAAAACAGTACTTAGAGGGCAATTTATATCTTTATGAACACACATCAAGAAAATAGAAAAAGAATAAATCAACAGCTTAACCAACCACCTAAGGGAACTGGAAAGACAAGACCACCAAAACCCTAACTTCAGCAGAAGAATTCAGATCACCAAAGTGAAAGCTCAAATGCAGAATATAGATGACACAAATACCATTAAAAAAAATCAGTAAAACCAAAAGCTGGTTCTTTGAAAGAATAAACAAGATTGATAGACCCCCCCAGCCAGAATGACTAAGAAAAAGAGAGAAAAAGCCCAAATAAACACAATCAGAAATGCAAAAGATCAAGTCACAACTGACCCTGAAGAATTACAAACAATGATCAGAGATTTCTATGCACACTTGTTTGGAAACAAACTCAATAATCTAAATGAAATGGAGGACTTCCTGACATCACACCACCTCCCAGGGTTGAAACAAGAAGAAATTGAGATCCTAAATAGGCCAATATGCCAATAACAACCCAGGAAATAGACTCTGTTATGAGAAAACTACCAACAAAAAAAAGCCCTGGACCAGATGGATTTCCAGAAGAATTCCACAAAACATACAAGGAGGAGCTAATACCAATCCTATTGAAAGTATTCCAGAAAATCAGGAAAGATGGAATGCTCCCCAAATCATTTTATGATGCTACCATCACACTGATACCCAAACCGGGTAAAGAGTCAACTAAGAAAGAGAATTACAGTCAATATCCCTGATGAACATAGACACAAAAATACTCAACAAGATTGTAGCAAAATGGATCCAACAACATATCTCAAAAATCATCCACCAGGACCAAGTAGGCTTCATGTCTGGAATGCAGAGCTAGTTCAACACCTGCAAGCCCATAAATGTAATTAAATACATCAACAGATATAAGAACAAGAACCACATGATTATATTATTAGATGTGGAAAATTTTTTCAAAAATTTCCAGCATCTCTTCTTGATAAAAATCTTTAAACACCTAGACATAGAGGGAACATACCTCAAAATAGTAAGAGCCATCTATGATAAACCCATAGCCAACATATTGCTAAATGGACAGAAATTGGAAGCATTTTCCCTGAAAACCAGAACAAGGCAAATCTCCCCACTCTCACCCCTCCTGTTCATCATAGTGTTGGAAGTCCTAGCTAGAGCGATCAGACAAGAGAAGGAAATCAGGGGTATCCAAATAGAAAAAGGAGTCAGTCATCTCTTTGCTGAAAATATGATCCTGTACCTCAAAAATCCAAAGTCCTTGCACTGATAAAGGACTTTGGCAAAGTTTCAGGGTACTAAATAAACAGCAAAAGTTAGCCAGATTCTTATATATCCAAAAAAAAAGAAGAAGCACAATCCCATTCATAATCACCACAAAAAAATACCTTGGCGTGTTCCTAACCAGAGAAGTGAAAGTCCTTTACAACAAAAACTACAAAATACTGCTCAAATAAGCCAAAGATGATACAAACAAATGCAAAATATTCTATGCTTATGAACTGTAAGAATCAGCTTTGTTAAGATGTCCGTCCAACTAAAGGCAATCTACAGATTCAATGCCATATCCATCAAATTACCAACATCATTCTTCTCAGACCTGGAAACAACAATACAGAAATTCATATGGAAACATAAATGGGCCACAAATAGCCAAAATAATCTTCAGCAAAAGAAACAAAGCAGGAGGTATCACGCTTTCAGATTTTAAACTTTATAAGGCTACAATAATTTCAAAACAACCTGGTATTGGTACAAGAACAGGTATATAGAACAATGGAACAGGATAGAGATTCTGGAAACAACACCTCAATTTCTCAACCAACTTATCTTTGACCAAGTCTCCACACACAACAACTGGGGAGAGGAGAACCTATTCAGTAAATGGTGCTGGGAAAGCTGGCTGACCATGTGCAGAAGAATGAAACAGAACCCCTACCTATCACTATACACAAAAATCAACTCCAAGTGGAACAAAGACCTAAACACAAAACCTCAAATGTTAAGAATCTTAGAAAACGCAGGAGACACCATTATGGAAATCAGAATAGGCAACCAATTCCTAATCAAAACCCTAAAAGTCTATGCCATAAGAGATAGGATTGACATGTGGGACCTCACCAAACTGAAAAGCTTCTGTAAAACAAAAGAAACTGTTGGGAGCCAGCCTTGGAGGCCCACCTGATTGACAAAGTCCAGGTGCACTGAGGACCCCTGGCCGCAAAGCACGTCCAGGCAGCTGAGGCCCTTTTGTCTTCCACCTTTGCTGTTGATATGGTCAAAGAATTCTGTGCAGTCATGGAAGAAGAAAATGGCATGTTTATGCAAAGTATTCACAGCTAACTTGGAAACGCTACTGTTCAATTTTCCACTTCCCACTATGCAGCTTGACCTGTTCTAACCCACGTAATGGACAAACTCTGAAGCACGTCAAAGAGGCTTTCTTTCACTTGGTTGTGAGTTACTAGATATTGCTTGAGTAAAAAATGTTATAAGTATATTCACTTCTTATTTGATTTAGAATAATGTAGTTTAGTGTTTAGACATAAGGTTTTTCAGAAGCACAAGTTCATAGTAAGTTCATTAGGAATTCATTATAAGTTCTGACACATACCTAGGAGTTATGTAGGTGATTTATAACAGTTTTTACGGATTTAGGATAAAGATTAATTGTTAAGGTTTTTTACTTAATTCAATAGTTAAAATTTTAAGTACATGTATATAGAATAGGTTTTCACTGAACTCATGATATATTAATTGGATACTTTTATGACAAAGTAACTGAATACAGAAAGCAACCTTGGGGGCCTGGGAAACATCATTAAAAGCTTCTTTTGAGTTTTCTTTAGGAATATACACTGCACAATAAGAGACAAGCAATGAAGACACATGGACAGGAAAGGCGATTATGAAGCTTTGAAAATCATAGAAACCACAGAGAAAACTCCTGATACGTGAAGAAATGTGCACCTGGAAACTTTCTTGAAGCACTTCAAGGACTAATTTGGGATTGTTTTGAAAAGAGTAGCTGGTAGTCCTATTCTAGGCTCAATAATTGCTTTATCCATGTATTAAATGTAGTTGGTAAATGTATAATCATGCAAATTTATATAACCAATATACATATATATGAGGGTTGACAAAAAATTGTCAGGCTTTGGTTATGTTTAACAAAGTTTTTACTTTGAATCGTTAATTAAGTTTTAACACTGTAGTTTGATGTTTTATAATTACTTTGAAGATTGTTTTAGGTTCATAAGTTTAAGTCCACATAATGATAAAGTTGGTGCCTTAAAGATAATAATAATTGCTTAAGTGGCTATCTTAAGACAAAGATATTTTCCAGGAGGTTGCCAAGCATAAAGGAAAACAGTCAAACCACCCCCCAAACCACCATTAACCTAAACTTAAAAGCTCATTAGCAATTATACAGCCATAATGATTTTAGTTGTGTTAGTTTTATTTCATTATGTTTTAGCTCATTTTGCCATAATGATTTTAGTTGTGCTTTAGTTCATTTTGCATTTAAAATTAAAGTAAAGATTAGTGTGTATATTTTCACAATAAGTCACTTTCATAGTTATTTTTTAGATGTTCGCCACTATTTTTGGTCAAGTTGATAGGCTTCATATTCCTACTATCACTAGGTACGATCTATAGTTTTGTTTTGGTGATTTTAAGGCCTTTTAAATAGACAAGTGATGTATAACAAAAATCAAAGTAAGCCTTGTAGATTAAGTGATGCATTATGTTTAGTTTAAGTAAAACTCCTTTTAAACTTGTCTTAAGACTCATTCACTGAAAGTAGTGTTTTTGGCCTGTTTGTTGCTTCTAAGACCACTAGATGGCACAACTTCTAAAGGATGATGTGCGTGAAGGGATTTTCTTTGTCCTTTCCCTTATAGGAAAAGTATAAAAGCTCTCTGTTAGTTAACAATAAATGGCATCTGTCCTGCAACAGGGTCAGGTGTCCAAAGTTTTTTCTTTCATTGCCTACTCTGTTCCCACCTTCAGGGTACCCTAGACCCGGCAGGAGCTGGACTCCCACAAGAAACCATCAAGAGAATGGGGATGGGGATAGCAGGGGTGACACAATATCAGTAAGCATACCTGATCTCAAACCAGGCAAAATAGAGACCAAAGGGAGGCCCAAACTACCTGTATGATGACCACTTGTATACCTAATCCTGAGTTGTACCCCACATCTTTAAATAAATAAATAAATATATGCATATTTTAAAAAAGAGAGAGTGGGGAGACAGCTCCCAGACCCCAAGAATGGGAAAAAAAATATCTGCCAACTGTGTATCTGACAAAAGCCTAACATCCAGGAGCTACAAAGAACTCAAATGTGCCAAAAGGAAAAAAACATACAGTCCTATTACAAAGTGAGCAAGAGACACGAATAGACACTTCTCAAAAGAAGACATATGAGCAGCCAACAGACACATGAAAAAATGCTCAGCCTCACTAACTATCAAAGAAATTCAAATCAAAGCCACACTGAGATAACACCTAACTCCAGTAAGAATGGCCATCTTTAATGAAGCAAAAGCCAGCAGACACTGGTGAGTATGTGGTGAAAAAGGAATGCTTCTACACTGTTGATAGGAATGCAAACTAATTCAACCTCTATGGAAAACAGTGTGGTGATTCCTAAAAGAACTAAAAATTGACTTTCCATATGACCCAGTAATCCCTCTTCTGGGAATATGTCCAGAGGAACTTAAATAACTCTACAAAAAAGATACCTGCACACATATGTTTATTGCAGCACTATTCACAATAATAAAAACATAGAACCAACTGTGCTGTCTCATTGAAACTGGACTGGATTTTTAAAATGTGGTACATATACATCATGGAATATTACACAGCCATAAAAGACAAAATGATGGACCTTGCAGCAACTTGAATGGATTTAGAGTCTATCATACTCAGTGATCTACTATAGAAACAAAGAACTGAATACCACATGTTCTCACTCATAAGCAGACCCTGAACATTTACCATAATACAATAAGAAAGGGATTGGCAGTAGTGGGACACTCCAAGGTAGAGAGGCAGGGCACATAACATCAATAAGTCTACCTGATCTCAAACCAGGTGAAGTGGGGATCAAAGGGAGGCCCAAACTTTATCTCTGTAATGACCGCTTGTATAGCTAATTCTGAATTTTACCCCATATCTTAAAAAAAAAAAATTCCAAAAAAAGACACACTTATCTTGGCATAGTTTACTTAGAATCAATATTTTACCACTTTTAAGTGGAATATAGAAAACTTACTATTACCTAGAGACAAATTAGGTAGGAAGCCCACAAGGGTGCTGCTTGCTAGCTGTAGCAGACAGAGGCAGGAATGGAAGAGCAAGAGGCTCACTATGATCTCCATCACCGAAGTAAAAAGTTACGATCTCCTGCCCAGTTCTCAGTCCTGAGTTAATTGTCAGACACAAAACTTACTGACTGAAAAGCTAGCCAGACCCCTAGAAGAAAGGATCCTGCAAAATCTTGACAAGTCTGTAACTGTGATGATTAAACTTCCCAGTCCTTCTTCACAAGGATCTACAGTCATTACTTGGGAGATTGTGCACTGTACAAAGAGAAATCCTCACTTTCCAAGAGCTATTGGGCATAGAATCAGAGTGGACACGGATACCTGAAAATCCTAAGTGTCACCATGGCTCCTCTGATAGAGTGAAGGTTAGGAGTCAAGGTCATAAATGGAGTTCTGGTTAATGTCAACCTCTATGTGGTTACACTGGGTCTAGGACACACCCAGTGGTTACTTAGTCATCACCAAGTAAATTAATAGAATTGATATATTTGGTAGTTGTAATCGCTTTCATGTTGGGTTCTTGGTCTGTGGGGGTGAGAACCAGTATAATGGAAAGGGGAAAGTGGGAACCCCCGACAATTCTCCAAACTTCGCCTTCAGTCAAGACATTTAGTCAGCAACAATATTGCATCCTGGGATGGGGGAAAGCAGAGACTAATGCCATCATTGGTGACACAGTACAGTGGTGTCTAGTACATCTTCATTGGTTTTACTAGCCTAATCCCTGCAGCAACCAGATGGATTCTAGAGAATGACTAGACTATCTCAAGCTCAAGAAAGTAGCAGTTTCAGGTCAGACATAGTATCTGCTCCTAAAATAAGTACATGATGTTGAGTCAGTGACGAGCTAGATACATTCTTTTCTCCTCCTCCTCCTCCTCCTCTTCCTCCTCCTCCTCCTCCTCCTCCTCTTCTTCTTCTTCTTCTTCTTTAGAGTTGTGGGTTACAAGCAAGGATTTACTACATAAGTTATTTGCATGCAAGTAAAATTTGGGCATCTAGTGGGCTCTCTCTCCCTCTGATGGTGGACCCGGTACCCAGTGTGTTGCTCTGTGCCCCCCATCCCAACAATTCACAACCAGATAGTTCCGTTACCATTATTTCTTTACAGTTTTGCCTCTGTGCCAAGTTAACCTCCCAGCCTCTGCTATAATAGAGTCTTGAGAGATCTGGACTGCCTGGACATCCGAGAACATCCTATTGACACGTCAATTACGTCATGCTGATCAGACAGGATGAAGACGGGATGGCTAATATACTGGGGACTTCAGTAAGAACACACGTTTTGGAAGGTAGGAGATAAAATCTTGTGAAGAATCAGGAGCCCTTCACTTCAGTGAAGGTTTAATGGATTCAGGACTCAGGGGCTCTCTGCCTGTCTTCTTTAAGTAAAGGACAAATGGCTGTCTCTTCCATCCCTCATCAATAAGGAGAAAGATCGACACCTGGTATACCTCTTTAGTTTCAGCTGACAGCATATTCAACTACTAGTGATCCTGCTCCAACCCACATCGTGACTGACAGGGAAGAATGCCATTTCTGCCTGGGGTCCAGAGTGTGTCCCCAATGGTCTTGCCACTTTAGCCATGTGATTTGAAGACCCTTTGGTGCTGGAAGTATCGATGGTGGGGGAATTCTGTTGAAGGGGAGTGGTTCATTGTGTGGGATCCTTATCCTGGAGGAATAGTTCAGCAACTTAGCAAGATGTGACCTATTTACCAACAGAGGTTTCAGGTATTATTAGAAAATCACTTTTATTAGTAAACTTCACACATTGTGCAATGCTACTCATGGCATTCTGCAACTATAAATAATTGGTGTAAAGAGATTTTGCAGTTTACAGAAACTTTCACTTGAAGTTTTTCTGATTTGAGACCCACATAATCTAGTGGGTAAGTAAGATTAAGAGGGCTTTAGGGTCTGTGGAGTGATGAGATTTGCTCTCAAATCATCTAGCTAGAAAGAAAACAATCCAGTCTCAGCTGATCTGTGATTTCAAATCCTAGCATCTTTTCCTAATAACACAAAATGCAAATCATTTATTTAAGCTTCTGACATAGCAAATAGATAGTTGAGGATGACACTTTAAACAGATCATCTCTTTTTGTTTGTTTGTATGTTTGTTTTATTTTTATTATAAACCGAAAAAATATTCCAGGAAATAACTGGAGTTAGTATTTAATTTTCATACTTGCTGGATAGTATGCTCAGATCAACATCCAACATAGGCCTAAATGAGAGTTGTGATGCTTTTAAATTCCGGTGTCTATACATTTACCAGTTTGATCTGTTATTAAATATACTGTTAACAGAAAGTACAGTCAATGACATATTTATGCTTTTAAATTAGTAAACCACTGATTCAAGAAAAAACTACATATATATAAAATTTATAACATATTTCAAATTTATTTTATAAGAATTTATCTTTAACTTCCCCTACTTGGTCATTGATAGTAGATTTAGAAATATGATAGAAAAAAGAGTCAGTAAATTTACATAAGTAAAAAACACAAGCAATCCCACCAGCAGATATTAGCTTTATTCAGGTATAGTGTTAACTGCCAAATGTTATCAATTTTTTATATCAGATACAATAAATAATAACATTTTAGTGATTTCCAAATTAACTGAACATACAGCCATGAGAAAACACACTAAAATCTGTTTCAAAATTTGGTATTATTTAAAACCTTCACTAATTTGGCTATTTAAACTTTTAATGTTATAAACTAATTTATAGTTATCTTAAACTTTCACTGTCTCAGTTACTTGAGCTGTTTATTTTACACAATATTCGACTTCCACAACAGCAAAAATTCAAACTCTTTATCTGGATTCAAACGTAAGTAAACAATCAAAAGAGCAACTCAACTCGTTCATGGACATTTAAAAAATTTGAGATGAATTATAAAAGCACCACTCTACTGCTGTGGTTTGTAACTGACTTCTCTCACCTTAAGGCCTGTGCTTTAAACTCATTCAAGATAATACAAGTAAGAAGGTAAGCAGTATAGAGTTTAGAGAGAAACTGAAGCAATTCTAACTGTCATCATTCTTGCTGCTGAAAACATTCTATCATGTTTTAAAAATGTATCGACATAGAATTAAAATGGAACTCAGTTATTTACTTGTCTTCTATCAACTATATAATTTCTGTATTATCTATCTACAAGAATGCTGTAATAATGTAAATGAACATGTTCATTGATAACGGCCCTAATTTAGAAAAGAGAGACTGGAAGCCAGAATATTCCTGATAGTACCTTCTAATTTTTTTTCCTCTCTTTTTTTCTTCTTTACTTTTCTCTTTTTCTTCTTCTTTTTTCTTTTTTTATCTTTTCTTTTTCACATTTCTTTTTCTTTTCTTTTTTTGGTGGGAAAGCAGGATTTATTGAGAGGACAGAAAAACTCCCATGGTGTGAGGAGACATGCAGGGGTTGGCCCAGTACCTTCCAGTTTAATGAGGAAACATCTATTTTGGTGTTAAGGGGTGATTTAATTTTAAATTCAAGAAAGGACCACGACAATTATTCTTTGGCAAAAGGCACAATTTTCTTTAGCAAAAATTGTGATTTCAAATAAGTTAGCCTCAATCAGCTTCGCCACATAGCTTTGCTTTTGTTTGGCCAATTTTCCAATCATTCTGTGTCCCTTGTGCACTTTTTTCAAATATACAGAGTTCAGAATTCAACAGTCTCCTTAATTTCAATGGATTGTTAATAGACATGCAAGGTGTTGCTCTCTGGTGCTGACCCCTACACTGGATCCTAAGCTCTGAAGTGGAATGCTATGATGATAGATCATCAGGGGCATACAACTGGTGATGCACCACTGCACTGATTTTGCTGCAAGCCTGTATGTGGTAGGAGACAGCTTCATCACATTGATCATTATATGATCATCATTGTATGGGGTACATGCCACAATTCCAGAGTCAATGGGTGCAAAAATATATTTAGAATGAATAAAATTATAGTCACCTGGATGACTATAATCAATAAAAGTTTATTTTGTATTTGAAAATAACTAAGAGAGTGAAATTGAAATGCTCCCACCACAAATGATAAATGTTTGAAGTGATGGATACCCTGGTTATCCCAATTTTATTATTGCACATTGTATGCCTCAGTCAAAACATCAAATATACTCCATAAATACATACACCAATTATCTAGTCATAATAATTAAAAATAACTTAAAAATTGAAAAGCATGGAACTTAGAATATTGGGCTATTTCATTAGACATTAGTCTTTGAAACATTCAAACTACAGCTAACAAATTACTTCTTTTTCTTTTTTTAGCTTTTCAACCTGCTTGCCTTAGGAAGAAATCCACGGTATGCATTCACTGCAACCACAATTTAGTTAGCAAATGCTACCTAGCTATACCTATCCGATGCCTAGATTATAAAAACTAATGAGGATTTTTCTTCTTAATATTTTATCAATTTTTCCTAGTCTCTATTTTCTCAAGAATCCCAGAGCTTTTTCTTTGTTGTTGTTGTTTTTGTTTTGTTTGTTTGTTTGTTTTGAGTTGGAGTCTCACTCTGTCGCCCAGACTGGAGTGCAGTGGCACGCTCCCAGCCACCGCAGCCTCGACCTGCTGGGCTCCGACGATCCTTCCACCTCAGCCTTCCAAGCAGCTGGAACTACAGGCGTGCACTAATTAACCATGCCCGGCTAATTTTTTGATTTATTGTAGAGATGAGGTCTTGCCAAGTTGCCCAGGCGGGTCTCGAACCCGCGGGCTCAGGCAATCCACTCACCTCGGCCTCCCAAAGCGCGGGATTACAGGCTGAGCTTTTCAAAAGGGAAGGATTCAAAAGTGAATATCTCAGTTACCCATGCCTATTGTTTAACACGTTCACCAATATCTTCAAGTTACTACTATCTTATTCTTAGTGCTAATAAAAAACAAAAATTTCATCATAGATTTTTAAAATATTTATTGAATATTTTATTGCTGACCTGCTGTATTATTTTTAGCCTTTAACTTATATGAAGTGTGGCTTTATTTTTTTCTTCAGGGAAGATCTATGCTATCATACATATGAAGCAACATGGACATGACATGGACATAATATGGACAAAATCATAACAGTAAAGTGTCCCTTCTTATTATTTTTTAAAAATTATTTTACTTTTTATATTTTATTTATTAGACATATCAAATTGTATGTATGTATTGTGTACGATATGATGTTCTGAGGTACAAATTATCTCAACTTTTGATAGGGCTGTGTCCTGATAAACCCGTAGTTAAGTTGAAAAGATTAGAAGTAGAAAATGGGCATTCTGTAGACATGATGGGATCTGAAAACATAAAAGACAATATCCAAAAACACTGGCTACACAGCCCAGTTAGGGTATCAGTCATTTCTCCTTGTGACACACAGCTGAGTAGGAGCTGAAGCTTGCTACCACTGCCCAGCCTCATGAGATATGTACAGCATAATGCTAGCCCAGGAAAAGATCAAAGTACTGAAGTCAAAAAATCATGAAGTAACATCATAACATTGTAAGTGTTGATGGGTGGGCGGAGGGTCACCAATGCAAACCAGGTTTTTGATGTCTCTAACAAAGAATTGGATGAAACACACCAACTACAAAAGCAAAAAGAGGTTTATAAGCCAAAAGTGCCAGTACAGTCCAAAGAGATAGGAGCTGGCTTAAGAGCAAAAGAGGCTCAAGATTCTCGACTTCCCAGTTTTGTAATCTTTTATTTTTATAGGGAGGGGGAGTGGTTGGTCTCTCTCTAGTGACTGATATTTATGACTGAGATTTTGTGTTTTTGCATAACTCTGCAACTGCCCATGCACTTACGCATAATCCGCGAAGAAAAGCCCACTCAGAGGGACTAAACCACATGCACATATTATTATAATGATGATACAATGGACTTGTGGTCATCTGGAGGAGGACATGGTTTTATACGTTTCAGCTTGCACTGTTTGAGAGATTACCCTGCATGCCCAATTTCCTTCTCCTCCAGGATGTGCTAACCATAAGCCTGACCACAAGTTCTGCGTTTTTGGGGTGGTACAGGGGTAATCAGGGTGATCACCAGAGCAATGTTTAAATTTTACTATCAGTTCTCTCTCTCTCTCTCTCTCTCTTTCTCTCTCTCTTCTCTCTCTCTCTCACTCTCTCTCTGCTAACCCTAGCCTCCTGTCTCACAACCCTAGTCTCCTACCTCATAAGTCGGGAGCCATTTATACAAATACAATGTAGAATGGTTAAATCTAGCTAGTTAACAAATGCATTCTCTCACTTGGTTATCATTTTTGTGATAAGAAGACATTTAGCATCCACTTTGTTAGCATTTTTCAAGAACACAGTATTTCATCAATAGCTGTAGTCAGCGTTCCGTACAGTAGTTCTCTTTATCTTATTTCTCCTATCTAACTGTAAATATATATCCTTTGATGGACATCTGCTGGACCCTCCTCCTCCCCGCCATCCACCCCAGCCTCTGGTAACCACCGTTCTGACTCTGCTTCTATGATATCAACTTCTTTAGATTCCACATATGAATGAGAACACAAGGCACTGTATTTGTCTTCCTGTGTCTGGTTTATTTCATTTAACATAATGTCTTCCAGTCTATCCATGTTGTTTCAAATGACAGAATTGTCTTCTTTATATGATTGAATAACATACCATTGTGTATAAAGTTCTTGCTTAATAAGGCCCATGTTTCTTCAAATGTATGCTTATCTCTCTCAATCATTTTGCGCTATTAATAATAAAAAAGAAAATAAATGTTAAGATCTTAATAATGAGGTTGAAAATTTTTTCATGTGTCTGTTGCCCACTCGTATGTCTTCTTTTGAGAAGTGTCTGTTCATATCTTTTGCCTACTTTGTAATGGGGTTGTTTGTTTTTTTCTTCTCAGCACGTTTTAGTTCCTTGTAGATGCAAGATGCTAGGCCTTTGTCAGCCCTGGAGTTGGCAAATACATTTTCCAAGTCTGTGGGCTGTCTCCCTGCTCTCTTAATGGTTTCCTTGGCTTTGCAGAAGTTTGTCAGTTTAATGAGGTCCCACTTGTCTATCTTGTCTCTTAGGGCCCGTGTGCATTGGGTTTTGTTCAGGAATTGGATGCCAGTTCCGATTTCCATAAGGGTGTGTCCTGCATTTTCTAAGGTTCTTATGGTTTGAGGTTTTACATTTAGGTCTCTGATCCATTTAGAGTTAATTTTTATGTATGGGGATAGATAGGGGACTTGTTTGAGTCTTCTGCATGTGATCAGCCAGTTTTCCCAGCACCATTTCCTTCTCCCCAGTGGTAGGTGGTGGAAATGTTCAACCTCACTAATCATTGCGGAGATGCAAATTAAAACTACACTGAGATACCACCTAACTCCAGTCGGAATAGCTATTATCAATAACTCAAAAAATAACAGATGCTGGAGAGGGTGTGGCGAAAAGGGAACACTTCTACACTGTTGGTGGGAGTGTAAACTAGTTCAACCTCTGTGGAAAGCAGTATGGCGATTCCTAAAAGCTCTAAATATTGACCTCCCATATGACCCCACAATCCCCCTACTGGGAATATACCCTGAAGAACTCAAATCACTCTATAAAAAAGATACCTGCACACGTATGCTTATCACAGCATTGTTCACAATAGCAAGAACCTGGAACCAACCATGCTGTCCATCAAAAGAGGACTGGATTTAAAAAATGTGGTACATATACATGATGGAATACTACACAGTCATAAAAAAGAACAAAATCATGAATTTCGCTGCAACCTGGATGGAACTAGAGTTTAAAATACTGAGTGATCGCTCACAGAAACAAAGATCTGAGTTCTCACTCATAAGTGGACCTTGAACATCTTTTGTAATACTTTAAGAAAAGGATTGACAGTGACAGGAAACTATGGGGGGGCAGGGAGGGGAAGGGAAGTGGGATTAACAGTAGTCAATATCTGTCTGGTGACAGGGGGATGCCCCTCATCAACAAGGGTGCCTGAACGATGCATATTTGTATACATCGACCCTAAGCTATACCCCACAACCCTTAGATGTACCCCACAATTTTAAAATAAAAATATGTTTAATAAAAAAATCTTAATAATGTTGATGAACAGATGCCAAACTCTAAAAAATATTTAAGATGGGTTACTCTTGAACCAAACTTGAGGACTTAACCCAGGAACACCCGTCCTCAGGAGGTCCTGAGAACTTGTGCCATTGTGGTGAATGGTGACTTGGTTTTATACCACTTTAGCACAGCAAAAGGAAACTGACACATGTAATATTTTCATGGGTTTGGCCCAGGAAAGAGGGACATATCCAAGAGGGTGCTTGCAGGTCATGGGTAGATTCAAAGATTCCTTGATTGGTAATTGTAGTTCCCATCCAAATTAGTAGAGGGATGCTTTGTTAAGACAAGGCGGTGGAAAACTCCAGGTCTGTTGATATGCAGATGAAGTTAAGACATTTTGTTGAGACAAAGGGTGAAAAGACTTTAGGTTTGTTGATATGTAGATGAAGCCCTGTAAGTGACAGATTTGGGAAGCATAGAAAATTGTCTCACAGCCTCTCATAGTTTGGAAATCCACAAAAGATGGCTTTTTCAGGGCCATAAAACTTCTTTATTTGCTATGTTATGTATGCCAGAGTCAGGTTGGAGAGCATGTAGGGTATAGGGTAAGAGAGTAATAAAACCCTGTTTGGTGAGTCCTTGTCTGGCAGTGACTCTTCAAGCCTTTTAGTTAGGAATTTGGGTAAGAGGCAAAAAAAGGTCAGGTGGAGTCCTCAATGAGAAGAAATTTCCTGCAAATAATTCATGTCCTGATTACCCCACATTTCCAACTAAATGCTTAGAATCCATGAATTTCAATTTAGTAATTGGGTCCTTCTCTGCCACTCTCCATCTCTCCTGCCCTACATGCACAAATTGTGTTTCAACAGTGTAGTCAAAAAGTAAATACATATCTCCTGTATTCACAAACACATTTTAATGATTTAGTTTCTAACTTAGATCCTCTACAATATTTGCTTATGTAATTACATCAAAACTACAAATCTTCAGAAATTGTGTATTCAACACAATTTAAGGGATACTTTTTTTTTTTTTTTTTTTTTTTGAGTTGGAGTCTCACTCAGTCACCCAGACTGGAGTGCAGTGGCCACACCAGGCCACTGCAGCCTCGACCTGCTGGGCTCCGGCGATCCTTCCGCCTCAGCCTCCCAAGTAGCTGGAACTACAGGCGTGCACTGCCATGCCCAACTGATTTTTTGATTTATTGTAGAGATGAGGTCTCACTGCCCAGGCGGGTCTCGAACCCGCGGGCTCAGGCAATCCACTCACTTCAGCCTCCCAAAGGCACAGGATTACAGGCTGAGCCACCAAACCCGGCTAAGGGATACTTTTTTATTATTACAGAAGTCATTTTATTTATACTAATTTGATGTGAAGAGAATACCAGACTCTGTTTTGTCTGTGAGGAAAAAAATCCTCACATTGTTTTCTATGAAAACATTTCACTATTGAAATAGAAAACATCTGTATTTTGGAAATGAATAATTATGTGCTTGTTGACAATGTAAGAAAGGTTGTATCAAGAATAATACTTGCTTGCTGTACACATGTGTGAAATATGTCTTGCTGATGGATCTGAAAAAGGAAGTAAAGAGATATGGATGTAGAATTTCCAATCACATCATTTAAAAAATTGTATGGAAACTTAGTTCCACCTTCTCTGTTCATAGTACTTAAGAATAGATATTTTGTCACAATCAAGAGCTGTGATTGATTTCACAGGATGGCAAAGCCATAATATATTTAGACTTGTGCTTGAGGTTACGGGAAGAGTCTCCTCCTAAAATCATATGAGAATAGACTTTCGCTGGATTAAAAATTTATGACCTTTAACTTGTCTGCTCCAACTTCCTGTTATTGATAATCTGGGAGAATCAAAATGTGTGGATTATAAAATGATAATCAATCGTAGTAAGGTAGGCATGCTAAATAAGAATGGGGTGTGTGCTTTGAGGGGAGAAATTAGAGATGGGGAGAAATGATACTTGCTCTTTTGGAGTCTTGATTAGTAGTAAGATTGGAGATCCAGATATAATGAACTATGAGCCAGATGACAACATGTATCCTCCTGCATAATCTTTCCTGATAAGGGCTGCTTATTGCCATGGGTGCCACCCTCAGCCCCTCTGTGTTAGGCACTGTAAACTAAAAATAGACTTTAAGCCCACCCCAACCGTCTAAGTGTACCACTTCTTGGCCAAGTGAAACCCTCCCAGTCATGGTGATAGGACAGAAGGTCACACATACCTCATTGTTACCCTTCTCTTTTGTGGTTTTGAAACAACTGACCAACACTCATGTTAAATAGAGATCATAAGACTGATAGAGCAGATGCTTTGTGGCAATAAGATACCTTACTATAAACAGGATCTGAGACCTTGCCAGGCAGGGATTAAGTCATGCACCTCTGCACTTCAAAAATAAACTATGAAAGGTCAATTTCCAGTTCTTCCAGAAATCGCCGCAGTGTCTTCCAAAGAGGTTGCGCTAGTTTGCCTTCCCACCAGCTGAATTGTACTCCACATCTTTATAATTAAAAAATAAATAAATAAGAAAAGAATAAAGTATATCCTAACTACCACAAGGTTTTTCTTTTTCTCTAGCAACTCAAAAAGCATAAACCTTAAGATAAGCAATAGTAAAATAATTTGCAGCTCTTCCACTGCCAGATGTTGACTGGTTGATCCCCCTGTTTTATAAACCATAGCTATAGCTTTGATTAGGCAAGAGACTGTCGTCAGTAACTTTTTCCAGATAAGGCGACCATTCACCGTGGACTGGTTCTGGCTAGTTTATAGAGGCTGGACACTTGAGTGTCTTTGTGTCCTGAAAAGATGTTTGGACATATAGATCCTAACTGTAATACATATGAATGTTAAGTCTCCAACCCAAGATAACATGGGTTGTGTGTAATGTGCATGTTTACTCAGTATGCGTGTGTTAGGACCACTTTCATGTATATTCAAGTCTCTTCCTGTAACCTGCTGAATAACATACTTGGCCAACCCCTTCCACTTAAATTCCTGTCCTATTCCTCCCTCTGTCCCTTCAGTGTCTGCTCTTCAAGCTTTGCTGGAGGCTATGCTCCCCAGTCTGTCAAGATGAGCACCTTGCAGTCTATAACTCTTCGTAAGAAATAAAGCCTCCTTTCTAAATTTATAGATTGAGTGATTTTTAAGTTAGTAGACTTATTCCAGGTATGGTTGTTTTCTGGTCAGTGAAGAAATAGTAAAGAAAGTGAGAATTTGCTTTAGAAATTTTTATAGCAATCTGACATTTCTGCAACATCGTAATACATGCTTTTTTTTAACTTTTAAAAAGTATTGGTCTGTAGATTAGAAATAAGATGGTCCTTCACCACAGATAGCTTGAGAAATGCTACTGTAGAATGTCCTGGGAAGATGGGATTCTTCCAAACTCTGAAAACCTGCTGGAGTGGAGCCTCAGCTTGCTGAAATGGGGATGCAAGGATTCCTGCGGAAGGAAAGGCATGTTGTGCACAGAGGGGCAGATGGGTTGCTGCAGTGCACCCTGTGTTGGCCAAGTACAGTCACCTTGCCCCTGGGAGACAGGGGATCAACTCTCATGTCCAAGACTGTGACATGCATCATAGTTCTTCTTTTTAATGTGTGTGCACATGCGGTTGGCAGGAAGGTCCATTATGCTGATGAGGGAGATGGCCTGGCAGAGATGCAGAGACAAATCTGGCGAATCCGTATCTGGAGGCCCTGGAGAGGATTTCTGGGTGTGTCATCAGGAAGCAGAAGCATGGCAGCAGACCAGTCAGTCCCCTTCTCTGGTAGAAAGAACAAATTACAGCCCTTAGCACTTCTCACCTCTATCAAAAGGAGGATCTGCCGCACCTGCTGAATTTGATGAGCACAATGCTCAGAATTCTCCAGAGACATAAGACCAATAGGTTGTAGGAATGAATAGACAGCTAGATAGATAGCTAGATAGGTAGGTAGATAATCAGATAGATGACTGATTGATAGATAGATAGACAATAGATATAGATAGATTGTTAGAGAGTATAGGTGGAGATGATAGTTCAGTCTAGAGACAAGATATAACAGAGAGAAAATGGGAGAGAGAGAGAGAAGAAATCAATTTGCCTCAAGAAATTGGCTCACATGACTGTGGGGGCTGGCAAATCCAAAATCTGTAGACTCTACTGACAGGTTAGACATTTGGGTTAGAGTTAATGCGGCATCCTTTCATCTGAAGTTCACAGGCAGAAAGTTGGAAACTCAGGAGGGTTTCTAGGTTGCAGTCTTGAGAATTCCATATTCTTTGGGAAACCTCAGTCTGTTCTCAAGGCTTTCAATTGATTGAATGAGGCCTGCCTACATTGTGGGAGGTAATCTGCTTTACTCAAAGTCTACTGATTTAAATGTTAATTGCTTTTTTGAAATACTATCACAGCAACATCTAGACTAGTGTTAAACAGGACAACTGAGCACCATAACTCAGTCAAGTGGACATGAAAATTAACCATCACAATGGGAAAATGTATGCGTATAAATTATTGCAACATAAACTCAAAATATTTTCCAGAATATTTGACTATCACACCTTTCCACAGCCCCAATCAACAAATTCCATACAAATATGACTTTGTGGACCTTTCCTGAAAACTGGAACTTGAAGTGCTCATGAAATATCTTAATTGCATAAGAAAATACATTGCTTAGTCTTAAATTACCAAAAAAAGGTGATTTTTAGAAGAAACATCAGTGTTCTGGAAAGCATGTCAGGGACAGGGCTTTATAAATGAGTGTGAATTCTTTTTAATTTTTTTTTGAGTTGGAATCTCACACGGTCACCCAGACTGGCGTGCAGTGGCCGCTCCCGGCCACCACAGCCTCAACCCGCTGGGCTCCGGCAATCCTTCTGCCTCAGTCTTCCAAGTAGCTGGAATTACAGGCATGTGCTACCACGCCCGGCTGATTTTTTGATTTACTGTAGAGATGAGGTCTCGCTGCCCAGGCGGGTCTCGAACCCGCGGGCTCAGGCAATCCACTCACCTCAGTCTCCCAAAGGCGCGGGATTACAGGCTGAGCCACCGAGCCTGGCGAGTGTGAATTTTTAGGCACAAAGTTGTCAGCTCCCTCCTGGCCTATGTCAGTTGAGTCACAGGGACATTTGAGAGAAACGACTTTCTCCCTTCACATCATGTTAACCGAGAATGGTCTCCACAGTTGTCACGGAATATTGTATGGGGGATAAGGAACGGGTGCGACCCTGCCTGAGGCCCTCATCCCATTATGAGGCAGGATGACACTCAAAGCTGTGTTCTTTCCTATCAAAGCTCGGGTAAGATGTCCAGGGGCCAGTTCCGACAGGAGGCACATTAGCTAAGGCAGTCTTACAGAGCATGCCAGGGGAAGAGTCTAGCCTGGCTATTTAATGAGGCTGAGAGGCAAACCTAGGTAGAAGTGGGTCAAGGGAAGAGGTCAGAATGTTTCAGGGAAAACAGAGAGACTGTGACACCGAGGTTATCTTAGGAAGAAGCGGTTTATTAGCACTGGTGCGACTCAGCGGGCTAATACTCCAAGCCTGAGCAACCCCGAGAAAAAGGAAAGGGGTTTTATCTGTTAGTTCAGGTTGGGGGCGGGGGGGTCAGGTTGTATAGCTATACATTTTTCTTTGGAATTTGCAAGGCTGTATTTAGCAAAACCAAATTTTCAAAGAACAAGTTGTCTCCAGGGTGTACATGACAAGCAGGGGTTGCAAACTGATAACTTCACAAGGTGAGGATGTGGGGTTAAGGTTGCGAATCCATTACTGTCTTGCGATCCCAAGAAAGTGACCTGTGGCTATTTGGATTTCTCACGTACCATGTCTAGCAGGTTTGGAGCTTGCAGGTTGATTTTTTTTTTTTTTTTGAGTTGGAGTCTCACTCTGTCGCCCAGACTGGAGTGCAGTGGCCGCTCCCAGCCACCGCAGCCTCGACCTGCTGGGCTGCGGCGATCCTTCCGCCTCAGCCTTCCAAGTAGCTGGAATTACAGGCATGCGCTACCATGCCCGGCTGATTTTTTGATTTTATTGTAGAGATGAGGTCTCGCTGCCCAGGCGGGTCTCGAACCCGTGGGCTCAGGCAATCCACTCACCTCAGCCTCCCAAAGGTGTGGGATTACAGGCTGAGCCACCGAGCCCGGCTGTAGGTCGATTTTTAAAAAGGAATAATTTTCACCATTTTTAGCCTCTCTCTGCCACAAGAAAGCCCATGAACAACAGTTGGAAAGAAGAAAACAGTCCAAGAAACAAAGTATCAGGGTGTTCAGGATCCCTACGCCTTGCTCTTGACTATGTGGACACTTTTAAAGAGATTGTGCAGGGCTAGACAGGAGGATGGGCCAGCCAAGAGGTTAATCTCATGACTATGGAATCAACCATAGCCCAGTGTTCTAGTGAACTACATTTTACTCCAAACTCTTTTGGCTTTCTCTTGTAAATCAGTCTTGTAGTATAAACAAGTTAATTAAACTACTCTTCATGCTTATTTTTAAAAAATTCCATAATTAATACAGTCTCTCTATCTCATATCTAAATAAAAAGTAACAACAACATGAATTTGATATTATGCATTTAGTAGTTTACTTCCAACTAAAACAATTCTGTTTATTATCCTGTCAGGTTGATGCTAGTGTCAGAAATAAATCCTTTTCTATTCACCCTAGTACAGAAAACTGTTTACTAGAAACTATTCTGAACAGCAAGGAGGCAGATTTGAAATAATATAGTTGTAATGAAAAATACATATTTCTCAGTCTGATTCAATATGTTAGATACAGGAAAGCATATTACATTTAAAAAATATATCTCTGAGAGTAAAAAACAGAGATAATAAAATCCTTTATCTAAATATTTTTGGTTTTTTAAAAGGTCTCAAAGTAAGAGAAAGTATATCCAAGATGTCTGCAAATCATGGTGCAATAAAATCACAACTCAGACCTGCAAATGCAGTCATACCCACACTAACACATGAAGATCTTTTTACTCATGTCCAAATCCCTAAGAGGCTTAGGGTTTCACTGCCTGATAAGAATTCACTGGACACGGTTTCATCACCCTCTATCCTGACGTTTATTTTCCAACTTGATTCTGACATAACATCACATAACACACAAAGAAGGAAATCTAAATATTTTATGGCCCTGAAAAGCCATTTTTTGTGGGTTTCCAGACCCTGGAGAGCCTCATAAGGCACTTATCTATCCTCCCTCAAGTCTGCCATAGACAGGGCTTCATCTACAAACCTGGAGTTATCTCAGCAAAGCATCTCCTCTCCTGATTCCCAAACTTCCTTGGATAAAGATGACAAAAGGCCAGTCAAGAAATCTTTGAAGCCACCTCTGACC
Organism: Carlito syrichta; assembly: GCF_000164805.1. Lineage (NCBI taxonomy): Eukaryota > Metazoa > Chordata > Mammalia > Primates > Tarsiidae > Carlito > Carlito syrichta. Next base: position 23,504 of record NW_007250853.1, read on the forward strand.
TTTAAGCCTCCACTTGGAAATGTCCCTTCCCCCTGGGCCAAACTAATGAAAATATCATGTTTTGATGTATGGTTTCTTATAATATCTGCCTCCCTAAAATGTATATAACCAAGTCACCATTCAACCACGGTCAGCACACATTCTCAGGACCTCCTGAGGCTGGATATTCCTGGGCTTAAGTCCTCAAGTTTGGGTCACAATAAACTGTTTAAAAATATTTTACGGTTTGGCATCTTTTTATCAACACATATCAAATGCATCAAAAGTATTTCCTTAAGTTACTCATGATCCAGTCTATCAAATCTCAAGCTTATTGACACATTCACTTTTTTATTTTTTATTTTATTTAAAAGATGTGGGGTACAATTCAGGATTAGACACGTAAGAGGTCGATGTACAGGTGAAGTTTGGGCCTCCCATTCGTTCTCATTTTGCCTGGTTTAGGATCAGGTACCCTTATTGATGTTATGTGCCCCCCTCTCCCCTAGAACTGTCCCGCCAATCCCTTTCTTGTAGTATAACGATAAATGTTCAGGGTCCACTTACAGATGAGAATATGTGGTACTTAGTTATTTGCTTCTGTGATAGATCATTGAGCATGATAGACTCTAAATCCAACCAAGTTGCTGCCAAGTCCATAATTTTGTCCCTTATGGCTGCATAATATTCCATCGTGTATATGTACCACATTCTTTTTTTACCCAGTTCACTTTCAAAGGGCAGCAACTTGGTTTCATGTTTTTGCTATTGTGAATAGTGCTGCAATAAACATGTGTGCGCAGGTATCTTTTTTTGTAGAATGATTTGAGCTCTTCTAGGTATATTGTATACCAGTAGGGAGATTGTGGGTCGTATGAAAAGTTGATTTTTAGATGTTTTAGAAATTACACTGTTTTCCACAGAGGTTGTACCAATTTACACTCTCACCTACAGTGTAGAAGCGTTCCCTCTTCTTCTCAGCCTTACCAGCATCTGCTGCTTTCTGAGTTATGGATGATGGTCATCCTGACTGGAGTTGGGTGGTATCTCAGTGTGGTTTTGATTTGTGTTTCTTTGATGGTTAGCGAGGCTAAGCATTTCTTCATATATCTGTTGGCTGCTCACATGTCTTCTTTTGAGAAGTGTCTTTTCATCTTTTCTGTCCATTTTTTCCTAGGGCTGTTGTTTTTCTCCCTTTTGGCACGTTTGATTTTTCTTCTTTGTAGAAGCTGGATGTTAGGTCTTTCAGATATACAGTCAGCAAATATTTTTTCCCATTCTGTGGACTGTCTCCCAACTCTCTTGATGGTTTCTTTTGCTTTGCAGAAGCTTTTCAGTTAGATGAGGACCCACAATTGAATCTTTTCTCTTATAGCAAGGGCTTTGGGGATTTTGATCCATAATTGGCTGCACATTCCAATTTCTGTAATGGTGTCTCCTGTGTTTCCTAAGATTCTTATATTTTGAGGTTCTTGCATTTAGGTCTTTGATCCTTTTAGAGTTGATTTTTGTGTATGGTGATAGGCAGGGGTTCGGTTTCATTCTTCTGCATGCAGTCAGCCAGTTTTCCCAGCACCAACACCGTTTACTGAATAGGTTCTCCTCTCCCTGGTGCTTGTTGTTGGAGACTTGGTCAAAGATGAGTTGGTTGAGAAATTGAGGTTTTGCTTCTGGAATCTCTGTTCTGTTCCCTTGGTCAATATGCATGTTCTTGTACCAATACCAGGCTGCTTTGATCATTGTAGTCCTATATAATAGAGTTTGAAGTCTGGAAGTGTGATACCTCTCACTTTGTTTCTTTTGCTGAGGATTGTTTTGGCTATTTGTGGTAGTTTTTTGTTTTCATATGAATTTCTATATTGTCATTTCCAAGTCTGAGAAGAATGATGTTGGTAATTTAATGGGTATTGTGTTGAATCTGTAGATTTCCTTTGGCAGGATGGAAATCTTAACAATATTGATTCTTTCAATCCATGAGCATTTTTTCACTTGTTTGTGTCTTCTTCGATTTCTTTTAGTAGTGCTTTGTAGTTTTCAGTGTAAAGGTCTTTCACCTCTCTGGTTAGGAAGATGCTGAGGTATTTCATTTTTTTGTGTGGCTATTGTGAATGGGATTGCACTTTTCTTTTTGGTTTTCTGCCTGTTTGTTGTTGGTGTATAAAAATGTGACTGTCTTTTGCATGTTTATTTTGTACCCTGAGACTTTGCCAAGGTCCTTTATCAGTGCAAGGGAGTTTCTGACAGATTCCCTTGCTTTTCCAGGTGTAGGATCATAATGTCAACAAAGAGGGATAGCTTAACTTCCTCTTTTCCTATTCGAATACCCATGATTTCCTTCTCTTGTCTCATAGTTCTAGATAGAGCTTCCAACACTATGTTGAACAGGAGGGGTAAGAGCGGGCAGCCTTCTCTTGTCCTGTTTTTCAGGAAAATGCTTCCAACTTCTGCCCATTTAGCAATATGTTGGCTGTGAGTTTATCGTGGATGGCTCCTACTAATTTTTTTTTAAAAAGATCTGAGCTACAATTCAGGATTAGAAACACAAATGGACATCACACAGGCAAAGTTTGGGCCTCCCTTTGATCCCAACTTTGCTGTGTTTGAGGTCAGGCATCCTTATTGGTGCTGTGTCCCAACCCCCACTCCGGCAGTGTCCTGATACTGCCAATCCCTTTCTTATGGCATTAGGGTCAACGTTCAGGGTCTGCTTATGAGTAAGACTCTTACTATTTTAAGGTATGTTCCCTCTATACCTAGGTGTTCAATGGTGTTAATCAAGAATGGAAGCTGGATCTTGTTGAAAGCCTTTTCTGCATCTAATGATATAATCGTGTGGCTCTTGTTTTTACATCTGTTGATGTATTGAATTACATTCATGGTCTTGCAGATTTTGAACAATTCCAGCAAACCAAGGACGAAGGCTACTCGGTCATGGTGGATAATTCTTGAGATGTGTTGTTGGATTGGATTTGCTAGAATCCTGTTGAGAATTGTTGCATCTATGTTCGTCAGGGACATTGCCCTTAGTTCTTTTTCTTTGTTGACTCTTTGCCTGGTTTGGGCATCAGTGTGATGTTAGCTTTATAAAATGATTTGGTGAGAGTTCTGTCTTCTTCACTTGCCTAGAATACTGTCAATAGGATTGGTATCAGCTCCTCCTTGTTTAATTTGTAGAATTTCACTGGAAAGTCGTCTGGTTCAGGACTTTTTTTGTAGGTATCTTTCTTGTGACAGAGTCAATTTCCTGGGTTGTTATTTGTCTATTTAGAGTCTCAATTTCTTCTTGTTTCAAGCTTGGGAGGCTCTGTGATAGTCAGAAAGTCCTCTGTTTCATTTAGGTTTTTAAGTTTGCTTCCATACAGGTGACACATTCATGTTTTTGTCTTAACATGATAAAATAGTTACAAATTTTTAAAAAATTAGTTATTATTGAAGCCCCTTTTTTCTGCTGAATATGTCAGCATGTATTCAGAAGTACGCATTTATTATTTTAAAAACAATTTACCAAAGATTTTTGGCATTTACTATGTGAAATCTTGTTTATAATAGCATGATTCAAATAAAACAGAAAAAAATGAGCTTACTTTTAGGATATCTGAAGAAAATGACCTAAAATCTCAGTTAATCTCTGAGTCTCGTTATTTCCAGGAAACAGTTCACATTTCTCCTTGGTCTTTACAACATTTTTATGTTTTGCTTGAACTGTCTTGCCAGCAAAATTGCTTTCTGGAGTGAGTTTGCGGTCCCAATTTTCTTAGCCTGCTGAATATTAAATTTGCATTATCAATCTTTGAGAAATTTCTTTTTTAGTGACCTCCAACCAGTTTCTGTGACAAAGAAGTGTCAACTGTATTTGGTTAGCTGACTTGTATCATATCTTAAAGAGATGGATTTCAGAAGGAATCTGCTTTCTGTCTTTGATGATTTGTTTATTCTGGATATTTCATATAAATGGAATTTTATCATGGATGAAATTATATCTTATGTGGCCTTTTGACGCTGGCTTTCTCATTTAAGGAAATTTTTTCAAGGTTCCTCTATGTTATAGCATGTATCTGTACTTCATTCCTTTACATTGCTGAATAATATCCCATTGGATAGATATATCACATTTTATTTGAGTAAGACTGCTTTTTTGTGATCAGTTGATAGATATTTGAGTTGTTTCTACTTTTTTTGGCTATTATGAATAATGATGCCATGAACATTCATGAACAAGTTTACATGGGCATATATTTTTATTTCTCTTGGGTATATATACCTAGGAAAGGGATTGCTATGTCGTGTGGCAAATTTATGTGGTAACATCGTAAGGAATTGCCAAAATGTTTGCTAAAGTGGCTGCACTATTTTACCTTCATACAGCAATATGTAACTTTTCAATTTCTCCACATTTTTAGAACAGTTGTCATTTTCTACCTTTTTGATTAGAGTATCCTAGATGGTGTGGGATGGTATCACATTGTGGTTTTTATTTGCATTTTCCTAATGGCCAGTGATAATGGGCAAATTTTTATGTGCTTATTGGCCATTGGTACAACTTCTTTTGTGAAATATTATTTAGATCCTATCTAGCATGGATGCCTTTTATTTCTTTTTCTTGCTTCATCTCTGGCTGGAATCTTGAATACAGTGCTCGATAGAAGTACTGAACATGTTTTCCTGATTTTAGGGGGAAGCATTCAGTGTATCACTAAAGTATGTTTTTAGCTATAGGTTTTTCAAAAATTCCTTTTACTGGATTAGGGAAATTCCCTTCTATTTCTAGTTTGTTGGGTGCTTTTATCATCATAGTATTTTGGATTTTGTCAAATGTTTCTTTTGTTACAACTGAGAAGATCATTTAGTTTTGACTTTTATTGTCTTAATATGATATATCACATTAATTGATTTTTGGAGAGTAAACGACTCTTGCATTCCTGAGATAGATCTCATATGGCCATAGTGTATAATCTTTTTTTGTATGTTATTGGATTATGCTTGCTAGTGTTTTGTTGAGAAGTTTTGCATCTATATTTATAAAAGATATTGGCCTGCACGTTTCTTTTTCTTGTGATATCTTTGCCTGATTTTGGTATTAGAATAATATACTAAGTTCCCTACATATGAACTTTCAAGTTGCAAACTTTCAAAGACATGAACATGCATTGGCATGTCCAATCATGTAAGTTAGTTAATATGTCTCTCCTACATTGTCATAGGCATGCATTCTCTACAAGTGATTATGCTTTTTTGTACTTTACTGTATAGTGTTGTATAGAGTACAGTGGTACAATATCTTTATTTCAAGCCCAGGGTGTGTAGAAGCAAGATAAAATCAGCAGTGATGTAGATAGTACTGCTAAGTTGCATCAAGCAATATTGATGGAGAATAAGTGAAAATAATTAAGAAAATAGAGTGAGCCAAAAAGATAATAGACTTCACTCATTCTTATAACATGAATTTTTAAATCATTGACATGATTCTTAAGAACAAGGACAAGATCATGGAACATGTGGAGTCTGCTGTGCCAATGATGTCAACAGTAATACAGAAGAAGTATGGAACAGTGATGAAGGCGATGAAGAAACTTCCCAGTGTGTGGAAGTAGGATCAGTAACAGTGTTGAATCCCTCTCAGCTTAATCTGATTCAAGAGAAAGCTAAAAGCCTTTATGAAGATTTGAAGAAGAAACACAATGAGAAATCCGAGGACTCATCTTTTAATGCCAGCATGGCTGGTGACATTGATTTGGGTCTAGAGCCAGCATTCACAATGTGAAGCTAAGTGATGATAACCGCCTGGGAATTTTCTTAACTGCTTTGAGAAATTATTGATGAAGTTATGTATTTACCTGAGCAGGTTTTAAATGTGGATGAGACAAGACTGCCCTGGAAGAGGATGCCAGACCAATGAATGTCACATCAGCAAGGAGGAGAAGTTGATGCCAGGGTATAAAGCTAACTCTGTTGTTTGGTGACGATGCTTCCAGTGATAGGAAGCTGAAGCCTCTCTCAGTTTATCATTCAGAGAACCCAAGAGCCCTTAAAAACAGCGAGACCTCATCTCTACAATAAATCAAAAAATCAGCTGGGCATGGTAGCGTATGCCTGTAATTCCGGCTACTTGGAAGGCTGAGGTGGAAGGATCGCCGGAGCCCAGCAGGTCGAGGCTGTGGTGGCCAGAAGCGGCCACTGCACTCCAGTCTGGGCGACCAAGTGAGACTCCAACTCAAAAAAAAAAAAAAACATAGCCAAGGGCCTCTCTTCCAGTTGTGTGGGAGAGGAATCCCAAAGCCTGGGTTATAAAAGCCATTTTCCAGGACTGGTTTTGCCACCATTTTATCCTGGAAGTCGAGGAATATTCCTTGGAGAAGGATGTCACATTCAACCTTCTTTTGCTGCTTGACAGTGCTCCGGACCACCCCTCATTCATGGACAACTTTTATCTCAGCATCATAGTGGTGCATTTGCCATCAAATACTGCATCACTCATCCAACCTATGGACTAGAGAGCTATAGAGACTTTCAAGAAACATTATTTGCATCTACAATTTTTGACAAGCAGGAATGGTGAGTGATGAATCAGAAAAACCTTTGCGACAGTTTTAGAAGGATTATAACATCTGCACGGCCATAAAAAACATTGACTTTGCTTGGTGTGAGGTTACAGCTCTCCCCGTGAATGGGGTTTGGAAGAACGTTTGCCTGCAGTTTGTCCGTGATTCCCATGGATTTGAGAGGGTAGATGAGAAGTCCAAAGAGGTCTTCAACAACTTAGTGAATGCTCAGCAAGAAGCTGGAGCTAGACCTGCAAGAGGACGACTTCACTGAACTCGTGGCTGTGCAACACGAGGACCTTACTGATGATGACCTGATGGAACTGGATGCCCAGAGAATGGACAGACAAGAGGAAGAAATAGTAGCTGAAGACTGAAGTGATTCACAGTGCAGGGGCCAGCAAGGGGATTTTCTCTATCTGAGGAGGCACTGTTAGTGTTTGAGGTACAGGACCCAAACTTAGAATGGGACATGAAGGTTGAGGCTGCTGTTCAGAATGCAATCCACTGCTTCTGTGCCATCTGTGATGAGAAAAAAAAAAGAGTTACTATCCAGACATTACTGAATTGTTTTTTTCAAGAGGGTAGATAGAATTGAAACCAGCAGGGAAGCAGAACCTGTGCCATCAGCGTCAGAAGGGAGTAAAGCTGCAGCTTGCCCTCCATCCCCTATTGTGATGATCTTTCAGCTTTACCATCTCCCACCTCCAGTCAGTAACTCTTCTTGTCTGTTCTCTTGATGACAGCCCCAGTATGCCAGCTATTGTACTGTACTGTATCCCCTGTCCTTTTTAGGTATTGTATTGTTGGATTAAAATGTTTGTGTGTGTGTGCTTGTTTTTAATGTATTACTTGTGTGAAAAGTATTTTAAACCTATTACAGTATAGCACTATATAACCAATTGTGTTAGTTGGATGCCCAGGCTAACTTTGTTGGACTTACAAACAAATTGGAGTTATGAACTCGCTCTCAGAATGAAACTCATTTGTATGTAGGGAACTTACTGTACTGGCTTTATAGAATGAGTTGGGAAGTTGGGAAGTGTTCCTTCTTGTATTTTTTGGAAGAGTTTGAGAAGAATTAATATTACTTCTTCTTTAAATATATGGTTGAATTTATCAATGAAGTTATCCAGGATTATGTCTACTATCTTTAGAAAGTTTTAAAATTACTAACTTAATCTCTTTACTTGTTATAGGTCTATTCAAATTTTCTATTTCTACTTGAGTCAGTTTTACCAGTATGTGACTTTTTATTAATTTATCAATTTCACATAAGTTATCTGATCTGTTGGTAATCATTGACTCATAGTAAATTAGTAAATTTGTTCATTATTTTTATAACGAGATAGCAATGTCCCTCCCAATTTCTTCTTTAGAAAGCCACTACCCACCTTCCAGACAGCATAACCTCATTCATTTTAGCTAGTGCTCTTGCAATGCTCCCCAAGATAGCCAAAATCCCAGGTGTAGCCCCAGATCTGGTGGCCTTCATGCTTTACCTGCAAAGCCTTATCCATATTGGGTTGGCTTTTAATTTCTGACCTATATTAAACAACATACCATCAGGTATGGTATCCATTTTTCTGAGTGGTTACTGAGGTGCAAGATATAATCTTTAAAAAGCATGAAAGCTAATAACCTCTGGGATAAACCTGAAAAAATAGAAATAGTGATATTGCTAGAGAGACGAATTTCCATTTCTTCCTTCCTTCCTTCCTTCTTTCCTTCCTTCCTTCCTTCCTTCCTTCCTTCCTTCCTTCCTTCCTTCCTTCCTTCCTTCCTTCCTTCCTTCTTTCCTTCCTTATTTCTTGGGCTACCTCTGGAAGTAACTTCTTGTAGCCATTCCAGAGAAATTGTATATGGTGAGTGAACATACTGACTGAACAACCAGCTTGTTTTTTCTTTGCAGCTCATGGTAGAGCAGTAGACAGTCCAGCAGCACACACTAGGTGCTCCTTCACAGCTTTCCTTGCCTTCTTTACCTTTTGCTTACTCTCACTGCCCCAGGATTACATCTTCCAGTTGAGGTTGAATTGTTACCCCAGGCTCAACTTTCTCTGGTTATAAGTTCCAGTGTAGAAGAGTCCATGAGATGGGTTGAAAGAAGTGGATGGGGTCAACCCCTTTGGGTCTCCTCCTACTGTGGGAACTTTTCTGTTCTTTCAATAAATTCTGCTTTCTCAAAAAAAAAGAGAGAAAGAAAGCGAGAAGTAGATGATCATTTTAGCAATGATTGATAATTTGGGAATCTTGGACTTTTGATGATTTTGGTAAACAGGACTGTGATGTGGTTAATTCTGAAGAGTTTGGTTTTTTAGTGGGAAGTGTGTAATGTTTTAATTTTGTCTTCAAGAAGATTCTTTCTTCGGAAGCTTGTAGTATTGGAGGTGGTGACATTGTAGCAGTAGGAAATAGTTTGGCCTGGAACACACAAAACTCTAGGAATATGCCTAAAGTTCTACTGTGGTCTAGGCCTTCTTCTGGGTAGAAATGGAGCATATTTTGAAGTCACAATTTTTTTTTTGTTTTATTACTTAGTGTTTATAAACCTAATACATGTTCAGTTCAGCTTTAAGAAAATCAATTTTCTGATCAGCAATATAGAATCTCTACTCTTGGCCAGGTGCTCAGCCTGGAAGCCCAGCACTTTGGGAGGCTGAGGTGAGATGATTGCCTGAGCCCGGGAGTTCGAGACCAGCCTGGGAAACTTGGTGAGACCTCGTCTCTACAATAAATCACACGCCTGTAGTTCCAGTCACTTGGAAGGCTGAGGTGGAAGGATCGCCGGAACCCAGCAAATAGAGGCTGCAGTGGCTGTGAGGGTGCCACTGCACTTCAGCCTGGGTAACAGAGTGAGACTGCAACTCAAAAAAAAAAAAAAAAAAAAAAAGAATGTCTGCTCTCAAGGGCATTGAAAATATTTTAAATTTGAATAATAGCAGCAAAATTTAATCAAAGTCCTGGTTGAGATAAATGTACATGTGGGAAATTTTTTTAAGAAAGTAGTCTTTTTTTCCAAACAAAAACAGCATTAATCTGTTCAATTTTTATACATGTCTCAAATCCCCAAGGATATTTATTGATTCTACAGCATATTGATAGGTGCAAAATAAATACACATACACACCATTTTATTGCATTTGAGAAGCATGATCAGTGATTTTCTTCAGCAGTGCTTAGCCACATTGAAAGAGGAATGGAAACTGCAGGACTCAGGAGTTTGGGAGTTTAGAATTGGTCTGGTGGAAGGCCATGGCTGCAAGATCAAGGTAAAATATGACCAGCAAGTATCATTTAAGTGATAAAGAAAGGGGTCAAAGATGGTTAGAGTTGGAAGGTAGGTCAAAGTATGGATTGGCCTTCACACTAAAAGTTCTCTTATAATAATCTAAAATGAATGACGTAGAGAATTAATAGAACAGAGTTTGAAAATAGAAAATAACCAAATATTGAGCAAGTTGAGCTACTCAAAGTGACAGAATAACACGAGTTTAGCTGAAACTAAATGATAAAAAGGGCAGTATAAAATCTGCATTATCTGACAGAAACATTTTGCTTAAATTTTCTCTCTCTTTTTTTTTTTAAGATGATGGTCCTTTCCCCCATTTTCAGCTTATTGCTTCCTGAACTCAGAACCCTCAGTCAGTGGGCTTCACCTTTAAAATCTGCTCAGCATTAAGTATACTAAATGAAGGACTGGGCAATGTGGTTCTCGAACAGCATGAAACTCCACAGAGAAGAGTACAAACTCAAACTAAGTCAACCCTAAAAGAGACTTTTCTCTTGACCAAGCAAGCTACAATTTACTATATGTCTATTAGCGAGGAGAGATGTATAAGCCATTCATTATCCAGCCTGTTATTACAATCTTGTATTTCATCATATGTAACTAGAAATATTAAAAATTCATTTGCATCCTAAAATTCAGTTTCCAAAAATAAGTCTAAAAAAATTAACTGTGACCTGAGATAAAGTTATCTCTATTCTCTATGAACAAGTAACAGAATCTGTCAGGTTCTACATTTGTGAAATTAGCAAATGACAGTGGGATGAATCTGAGATCCTTTTCTGCCCAGAATCTGAAGATGATTCTGTATTGCTGATTAAAATGCATTTCCAGGTATCAGGTGAGGAATCAGGGTAAGTTAAGGCTTTTTTTCCCCTGCAAGCTGATATGTATGCCTCAGCATTAATCTTTCCCACCAAGACACCCCAAGGAATGGAGGGCCACCCCAGGAAACAGAAACTTCATTTTGTTTCCAGTAGTCTTGGCCACACTTGTTTTGTCAGAGTTTTCGCTGATTCAACATATACTACAATCTGTTGAGGTCTTCTTTTTCCTTCATAGAAATAATTTACAGACTAAAGTCTGTGCACTCCTGAAAAAGGTTTTAAAAGGCATGAACTTTAAATAATTATGATCCAAACATTCACACATATATTTTACTGATCACTAAACATTTTCATTGCTAATCTACTAGGTTTCTTTTAAAAGAGACATTTTTGTTGGTTGGCCCAATGTGCTGAGTATAACTGAAACTCCTAAAGAGGGAGATGAGACCGACTGTCATGTAGTCCTCATCTTTCACTTTGCCCCAAGATAACAAAATTATGTGTTGATTTAAAGAGCACATAAGTCTGGTGCATTGCGGGAGATCGTGGGAGACCTGGAGATATTCTGCGCTGTCAGACATGGGTGGAGAGTGCTACTGGCATCTAGTGGATACAGGCTAAGACGCCGCTAAATATACCGGTCAACCTCCCCAGCAAAGGATTTTCTAGCACAAAATGTGAAATGTGTCTCTGCTGAGAAATTCACATCTCATATAAAAATAAATAAGTTTAGTATCATTAAAATTATGTATTCATAATTATTGTAATGCTTTCATTGACTAAATCTTCAAAATAGTCTTACCTTCTACTTCAAATACTCCAAACATTCATACAATATAACTTTATATATCTAAGTGAGGAGATTCCTTCCTGTTTTTTTTTTTAATAGGAGAAAGAGTGGACTCACCCAAAGGCATAGAGTCCTGGGTTGGGTTGTCCCCAAGGAGGGATTTTAAGAAGACATTAAAATATTTCCACCAACTTACAATAAAAGATCCCTTTCAAGACAGTGATAACTTAAGATTTTAACCTTTTTGCTTTGAACTAGCCATAGCTATCACTCAGTGAGTCAAAACAAGAAAAAGCATTTATATTAGCACAGGCAAGTGACTATTGCTTGGCTAGACACTTTGAGGATGGTGTGATGCAAATACACCAAGAATGAAGGAAGCATCAACTAGCCAGAGAGTCTTCCCTGGGGTGATCTGGGAAGACAGATCGTGCTGGCAGGGCTCTGCGCCAGGCAGGATTGGAGACAGGCAGCATGGAACCGTTCAAAGGTCTTTGGCGGTTGCGTCAATGCCCTGCATGAGAAATATTCCAGGTTTTTTCTTTCGTAGTTTTCTGGGCATGAACTACTGTGTTAGTCAGGGTAATACTAGCTGTTGTAACAAACCCTCAGATCTCAGCAATCTCTGTATTTTGATACACAAAATGTTCTGTGGCAGCTGCTTTCCCTTTTGTGTGGCCTCTCAGCTGCTACAGTAGAGGGCGCCCCCCTTCTTTCTCCCGTGGCCCCTGTATCTTCAAAGACAGACACAAAGTATCAGGTCCTCTTGGGGTTTCAAATAACTGTGACTTCTTTTTCTGCCACTGAAGAGAGAAAGCTCTTTACATTTAAGGTGCCACGTGATTAGAACAGGCCCACGTATTTAAGCTTTCTATCTTAATGTCAAGTGTGTCATGCAACATAAACAGAGACAATGGAGTAACAGTGCATCAATCATATCCATGGGATCCAGAGATTAGGGAAGGGCATTTTCCTGAACCATTTTAGAAAGTCTTCTTCCCACAATGCCAAATATAAATAAGAATATTTATTTGTAATGTTATTAAGAGGGTTGCATAAAATAATCAATGTATGTACAGAACTTAACTGATAATGTGTACTCTTAGTCCTCTTATAAATACCAAGAATATTGCCATTATCATACCAAGCTTCTAAAATTATTGTAGGTCTAAAATTCCGTGTGACTCAAGTTTACTGCTTCGGTTTCTTTTATAGGACTGTCGGATATAAATCTTTAACTTTACTGACTCTCACTGAGATTATTAGCAATACTTTTCCTCATTTTCTAGTTTTGGGAACATACTCTCAGAATGCTAAAACGATGTAAGTATCTCTTGTTCAGCTCCCAGAATATGGTACATCAACCACTCTTTTATTGAAAAATGCTTCACGAAATTCCTGAGTCTAATAGAGTGTCATTAATGCAGTTGAGTCAAATCTTAGAAATCAAGTCTTATTTAAGGGGCAAGCTTTATATACAATGATAATGGCACAGTCTTTGGCAATTGGGGTCATTATAAGGAATACTTTCTCTACTATGAATATATAGTTTTCAACATGTTGACTTGTATCAAGTCATTTGTGACTCATAAAAGTTAAGTGACTTAGCAGGGCCAGTATTAATGTCTCCTTTTCTAAAATAAGGAATCTGGAGTTCATTGACCAAAGTCTAATGGCTACTCTCATAGGTTGATAGCAGTGTTTTATTTTCATAAACTAGCAGGGTACAAGAAATAACAAGAATGAAAATAAAGTTCTGTTACATAATTTCCTTTGACTGTTTGATTAGCTAGCAATAATAAGAGCAGTAACAACAACAAAAATTCACCTACATAAGAGTGTACAAGTCTATTATGCTGATTTTAAGGTGTTTGTAAGGTCACCAACTGGATACAGCAAATTAAGAACTATGAAATTTTAATGGCTCACCTAAGAGTAGACCCTTGCATCACTTAAAAAAAATAAAAATAAAAACTATGTTTCAAACCAGTAAGTAATATATGAGTTTTAATTGTGTTCATCAACTTCAACATTTAAATTCTTACTGCAATTGTTTATTTTGACAGATTTCAAATTTCCTTTATAGTCACAACAGACAAAACATGGATTTTCCAATCTAAAGTCTGAAAAATGACCGAAAAGGAAAATCAATAGACTCTTCTTTTGCTGACATCAATAGGATGTCTTAATTTATACTTTAATCCAAAATATAAGAAAATAACCAATATTCTGAAGCTCAGAAAAAGAAAATTAAGCAATTTCTGCATAATTCTCTGACATGTAGACAATTTTATAATAACTGTATTTTTAAGTTTAACACAGGGGGAAACATGGGCTTTAGTTGCTAGTATGGTGGCTGTGTGATCTGGCCCTACCTCATGTCCTACCACTGCCCTCCTGACGTCACCCCAGTTCTACTATAAGACACAGTATTGAGGAAAAATATAACATGTATTTCCAAAGTCTGAGATAAGGTATATCGGTGCTATAAAATACTATCTTAAAAAGATTCACGAGCTTAAAGAGAAGCGGGGTATTTGGGGCCTTAAAGCTCTTCCTGGGAGAAGAGTTCCCACTTCACCGAGGCACCGGGGTCCTCATCAAAATCACCCAGCTCCTGTTCCTTGGAGAGCTCCAGGAAAACCTACAATGGAAAGTAAACATGAAGAAAGAGGGATGTCATGCTATCTCCTATACCTTCAAGGGAGGGCAAAAAGCATGCACATATTAAACGCTGATGTCCTGTGGGTGATAGAGAATCACTAAGAGGACCCACCTGCTCCAGGGTGGACTGTGAGAGACTGTACTCCTCCAGATCGAAGCTCTGTTTAACTGCATAAGGATGGATATGCATTAGGGACTCACTTTTTTTAAATTCAAGGCTTTTTACCAAGTTGCCTACAAAAATACATGCAAATATAACTTAAATATAAAATATAAGGTAATAAATATTCTTGGACTAAATAAAGTCCAAAGCAAATGCACCATATAGTCATGTAACAGGATGAAAATACTGTCTCATTTTCTAAGAGTTTTGGCAAAGGCAGCACAAGATTGGAAAGCAATACAAGAGGTTCCAGAACACCTATGCAAGATAAGCTAAGTGATGCCACCCTCTGTGCTGGAATATTATCATGTGCCCCTCTGTATCTGTCCTTATTCTTCTCTGCCCCCCTCTCTACTTCAGGGGCTGACATACAGATGATGTCTTCTGGTGGGTTCCCCTGATGGAGTATCCAACAGGAGGGGCAGAGGAGAGGGGAGGTCAAGGCCTTTATTCTTTCATCCCCTCCCTGACACCAAGTTTGCGCCTTGATTGAAGGCTACCCCTTCTCTCTGGGTGGCATATTCTACAGGACGCTACTCTTAGGTTCAGGTCTCTGCTGCTTCTCTTAGTCCTCTTGGACCTAAGAATGGTAACAGTCTTGCTATTTCCAGCCTCAGGTAATTGCCCTGTTTCTTGTACTTTGGCAAACAGTCCCTCGACTGACACAATTTCCTCGAATTACTGAGTTTACCATCTGATACCAATTTGGACTATGACTGAGATCTCAAACATGCAGATACCTAAAACGAAGACATTAATGATTGGAAAGATGAGACTGGAAAGCAAAGATTTCTTTTGGACACGATGAGACTGCCATGGCATTTCCTATCGTTTCTCCAGGGAGTGGTCCCTGTCTCACGTCTGGAAACATGTACTTGCCGAGTACTTGTAGAGGGTGGGGAAGCAAAGATGCTTGTGTGTTTCTCACGAACTTCAAAGGGGAGGTACTTTGAGAGGATCACCTGGGAGGGTAAAGGGACTTCAAGGAAGAAGCACAGAGACTGCAAGGTGGTCACAAGAGGCCAAGAGGAGGGGGCCTCATCCACCCTAGGGATGGGGAAGGGAGAAGAAGTCTTCAAGGAACCCATGGCAGCAACTCATGAAAGAATCAGGGATTCTTCATTTCTACCTAGGAGCCCTGGTACCCTATTAATGCTCTACTGATTAATCAAGCTTTGCCGCCATACTATTCTTTCTCCCTTCCCCTTACACCCCACCCTGGAGAGGTCCAAAACATTAACTTACGCATCAAGGAAGGAATAGACTAAGAAAAGAGATAAAACTGACCATCCTATTGGAGTTGTAAATTTGAGGCAAGCTTGACCTGGAAGGGCCATGTGACACTAGAGTCTGGCTGGAGTGTGCATGACCCAAAAGTGACTGGTGACATAGAAGGATGACTCTTTGTAGCAAAGCAAAGGAATTGTCATGGGGGGTGCATTTTGCTCGCACGACACCAGGCCTAGTTCATTCGATATATGCATAGCAGTGGAGAATGTAAGTGTCCCAACATCATTTGCAGGAAAAAAATGATAGCTTACACAACCGCATTTTGTACTGTGTGTTATCGTCACAAAGTGGGGCTGGAAACTGTGATAAAAAGTTGTTTGTTCCCCCAAATGAGAACCTCAGTGTTGGCAAATTAAGCACTGCAAAAGGAATTTGAAGTGGGAGAGAACATTTTTGAAAGCAGAGACATTAGAAGGCTTTTAAGAAAAGGCTCCAGACCAGGTGCAGTAGTTCACGTCTGTAATCCCAGCACGTTGTGACGCAGAGGCAAGATTGCCTGAGCCTTGGTGTTCAAGACCAGCCTGGGCAACTTGGAGAGACCTTGTCTCTACAATAAATTTTTAAAAATTAGCCAGGTGTGCTGGTGTGCACCTGTAGTTCCAACTACTCAGGAGGCTGAGGCAGAAGGAACACCTAAGCCCAGCAGGTCGAGGCTGCAGTAGCCGTGAGCCTATCACTGAATTCCAGCCTGGGCAACACAGTGAGATTTCAACTCAAAAAAAAGAATAAAGGCAAGAAAGAAAGAAAGAAAGAAAGAAAGAAGGAAGGAAGGAAAGAAGGAGGGAGGGAGGGAAGGAAGGAGGGAAGGGAGGGAAGGAAGGAGGGAAGAAAGGGCTCCATTGTATTCTAGGATGGCATCCTTCCTAGAGCATCAATATCTCTATTTCTAATCTATTTTAAAATGCTTCCTGTTGATCCCACTGTGGGAATTCTTCCCACTGGAATGATGCAAAACGAGCTGCTGGAACCAAAATGCTCAGTGTGGTCCATGTGGAAAATGGCCGTGTAGACCATAAAGCGAGATTTAGCAACAGGGTGAGAAAGTGAAAAAAAACCCCCAAACCTGTCTGGGAAATCCTAACTCTGCCTCAGGAAGAACCTCTAAAAGCTAGGATGCTCAAGCCCCCAGTGAAGGAAAACAACAAGCCAGAAAGTCCAGTTGAAGAAGAGGTGTGCAGTTCCATCCACTTATCGGGTTTAATATTCTAACTTGACAGGCAAAAACTGAGCTCCTGACAGATCAACACGGTATATGCAAAGACCAAAATTCAAAGGTCTAAAAAAGAGTCATGGAATAGCACACCCGAACAGAGAGGGAACACCTTTATCAATATCTAATGCTATTGAATAATACAGAGACAAAATCAAACTTATGTTTTTCTACTTGTATTAATGTGTGGATACTGTAGCCTTAAATGGTCTCCTTCCCCCAGAGCCCTGTTCCTTTAGAGCAGGGTCTCTCCGCCTCGGCACTGATGACATTTTGAACAGGTAATTCTTTCTTATGAGGCTTACCTGGGCATTGCAGAATGTTTAGCACCACCCCTGGCCTGCACCCACTAGATGCCAGCTGCACCCCACACCACCATCCAAGTTGTGAGAACCAAAAATATTTTTAGAAGTTGCCAAATCTCCACTTGTTGAGAAACACTAGATTAGAAGTTTTAACAGTTTGTTTGTGATGCAATATCACCATTCTGTGTTCATGTATTTTTAAAGAGAGGTTTTATGTGAGGTTTGCACTTGGCTGTTTTCCAGACTCTTGTCTGTAAATAACCCTTCTTACCTACCTCTCTCTAATTTGAAGAAAGCCTGTGATAAAGGTTGCACGTCCTCAACAGGCAACATATAGACCATCAGGGAGGAGAGCCTGTGAAGGAAAGACAGTGAGGTTGAGCTCCAGGCTTCAAGGTCGAAACCCTCGTGGGTGCTTGTCTAAAAAGGAGCAGCAACATTGTCAACAATCTGTTTAAGCATGCGTGTCTGGGTGGCGTTGGAGACACAGAACGTAAATACTCCTTGACAAAGGAAAAGTCAATTTACTAAGAAAAGGACTGGAAGACAAAGGGGAGGAAATTGAGAACAACTTGTCAGTAAGAAGGGAAGCAGCAGTAGTATTCATCTTTCTTCTTAGTGAGAGGAGAATCACATTGAAGTAATATGCACTAGATTCAATTCCTGTCTGCCTGCTCTGAGCTTCAAGTGTCCTTCCTGTTAATAACAAAAAATGCTGAGATGTCATTCCCCGAGCTTTGACTGATGCCTGGTACTCGCCTTTACTGGGGAATGGTTTTACCACCTAGAAAGCACCCCTGAGATGACATAAGTGCATGCATGAATTAGTACCTGGCACATGGTAGAGCTCCCACAAATGCTAATTCCCTCACAAGAGTCAGCTTCCAAAGTAGCCTTTTGTTCTTTTATTTCCCTCCTGTGGAATTTTCTCTAATAATTAAGGCACCCACAACTGCCATAGAGTTACAAAGTAAAAATGAGAAGAGAAAGTTGTTATTTCTATCACCGTAATAGAAGCAGAAAACCAAGACAAAGGAAACGCCACCCGGGTTTACCTTTCCTGACGAACAGCCTGGGGAAAAAGCCTCAGGACCTCTGCGTGGAGGGGCTCCACATGTGCGAGGGTCTTCACCTTCATCTCCAGCAGGTAGTCTTTGCCAAATTTGCTTTTCAGGTGTTGGATGGAACCGATACATCTGGAGGGAGGAGGAGCAGAATGAGGTCAAGGGAAAAAAAGAGATCTATAGCTGGTGAAACTCAGTCTCTGGGGCCAGGTGAAGGGCCACGTAGACCCGGAAGTTCCTGGCAGTGCAGGCAAATGACCTTCATTCAGGACTAAGGGGCCAAGTGCAGGCTTAGCAGGGCACCTACCTCAGCCTTCCCGACACCATGACGGCCACTCGGTCACACACAGCCTCGGCCTCTGCCAGATAACGGGTGGTCAGGAGGGCACTCATCTCCATGTTTCTAAAGGTGGCCCGGATCACCTGCCTAAAGTTAGGTCAAGAGAAAATGTGAACCAAGGGGAATGCTTAAGGTGTTGTGGAATTTTTTAAAAGAACGTTCCCTTGACAAAAATGTGAAACAGATATTAGTAGTAAACTCAGATTAGACAAAAAAGGAATTTTTGTAGGGGTGATAGGCATGGAAATAACCAAACTACGGGTTAGAGTTTATAATTCAGAACAGGCTTGGGATGAAATGAGAATAATGTTGGCTAAAAGGTTCTTTAGAAAAATGCAGGTGGGGTCGAAATCTGCCTGGGGGAGGGGAGCACACCTCATCACCAAAGCACCTTTACAATGGATATTTGCATACCTAACCCTGAATTGTACCCCACAATTTTACAATAAAGACAATTTTAAAGTCAAAAAAAGAAAATGGAAAATGCTGAGTTCAGGAATATTTATGAGAAGTGAGAAAAAAGACAAAAAGTGAGGAGAACTTACTAAGACACATGATAACAAGGACGTATACCATACACTTTATAGGTACAAAGGGATAGAATTCATACATTTCCTAAAATAAATACAGAATATATTGAAGACTTGGAATGTCTCTCTTTTCTTTATAAGAATTGTGTCTTAAGTGTTGCTGCAGAAAGATTTAAAGCTTAATATTAGACTTATTTTGCCCAGTATTAAAATGTTCCATGGCTACCCAGAAGTTCTAAGACGAAAAATTGTTTGTAGTGGATGTTAAGTTCAGAGAAATTAACTTTTTCTCCTCCATAAACACTGGTGGTGAAATGAAATCAGGTAATTTTTTCCCCTTAGTATTGCTTTTCCTGATGATGTGAGTGTCTTCCGCTTTCCAAGTCAACCACAACTTCGAAAGCCAGTTTTCACAGGCTCTACACCTTGGCATAGAAGGACCCCCTGGCATCTCCTCACCACATCTGCCGCTGTCCCTCAGGGTCCATCCCGGTCGAGGGCTCGTCCAGAAGCACCACCGACGGGTTCCCCAGGACGCTCAGCAGGAAGCACAGCTGCAATGAGAGGAACAGTCTGTCGGCACCCCGCTGTGGGTACCCCGGGGGACCCCGAGCCTGGCTGTACCTTTCTCTTCCCGCCCTCTGGCAAGGTCTTCACGGGAGCCTTCAGTTGGTCTTGCAGCTGGAGCGCGTCCGCTAGCCTGAAGGAAACAGTATCAGCTCACATGACCCTGAGCACTGGTGAACGAGCAAATCAGAGTAAACACTAAAGTTTAAGAGCAGCCAGAGTGGTCGCAGCACTGAATCACATGGGAAATTTTGTGAACCTTTCATGGTCATCAAACTGATATTTTCAGTTACTTCTTTCCATATTATGAATAATCCAAAAAATGTTTTCTCCTCAGGCTTAAAGTGAGAGAAAACAACAGTGAGCTGAGTCCTAGATGACCAGGTCTTCTCTCACAAGCATGGGGTCATCAGGTAGAGCCCCCTTCTTCCATTTTGTGTGAGCATCATTACCAGGACATCCCCAGCAGAGAGTGAGTGGAATGGGATACCCCCTCCCCCGGATACCATGTAATGGCGATCGTCGCTGGTCCTTTCCTCAGCCCTTTCACGGCGGCATATATCTCCAGGTGTTCCCTCACCGTCAGGTTGGGCCACAATGCATTCTCCTGAGGACAGTACCCCAGGGACCCGAGGGTGTCCTCTCCACTGCTCCCTTTCAAAATCACCTATACAAGATAAATTGATTCTCAGACTCTGTCCCAAATGTTGTGTGCATGTATGTGCGTGTAAGTGTGTGTTTCAGTGACGTACTCTTCTTCACACGTAGGTGCTAGGTGTACACAAGCAAATAAGTCCGGTAATTCCCCTACATATGAGCATTCACGTTGCAAACTTTCAAAGATGTAACAGTACAGTACTATATAGCTGATTGGGTTAGTCAGGTGCCTAGGCTAAGTGTGTTGGGCTTACAAACAAATTGGACTTATGAACACACACTCGGAAAGGAACTCATTCACATGTAGGGAACTTACTGTAATCACTTAGCTCTGGGGAAAAGGTGATAAAAACTCAATAATTTAAAGGGCAGTAATTCCACATTGCTTTATCCCTCCCTTATAGTTTAGACTTTATTACCAATTCTCATACCATTGTTGAATTCAAGGCTTCTTATTTGATTGTCTGTTCCTTGACTTCACTCATATTTCCAAGCATTCAAAAGGTACAGATGCTTGTTGAGGATTCAGTTTCCTCAGGGATAAGTAGTTATAATGATAGGATCTCTCTCACAATAAGGCAGCGGTTCTCTGTTGGGGCAATCCTTCTCCCCGGGGACATTTAGTATCTGAAGACATATTAGATTGTCACAATGTGTGTGTGTGTGTGTGTGTGTGTGTGTGTGTGTGTGTGTGTGTGTGTGTATGTGTGTTGTTGGGGACAGTACTGCTGATATCTAGTGAGTAGAGGCCAGGGACACAGCTGAACATCCTACAATACATGGGACAGCCCCCTGCAACAAAAATTAAGTCCAGAATATCAGAGTACCAAAGCTGAGGAATCCTGAGCTATGTAGTAACCAAAAAGCCCTTAGTACTATGTCTAGTCCCTAGGAACCAACATGTACATGATAGCATTTGTTATTTTTATGAACCAGGAACTGCGCTATACAAAATAAGAACAGCTAATGTGTACTTAATGCTTGCTGTGTTCCAGAATCTAAAACTGTTATACATTTTGAATTACATTGTCTTATTCTTAGAAAACCCTATATGTGTTAAATGTAGTTTTGTCCTTGATGTTTTACGCAGGAGACAACTAGCAAGTTCATAGATTAAGAAATTTGCACAAGGTCACACAATATAACCTGGGACCTGAAGCTGGGATCTGCCTTCAGAATCCAAAGCCCTTGACCTTCTTGCTATATTTTCTGTCCCCAATACAAAGGAGGAGAGAACAAGTTAAACTTGCCTCAAAGAGCTTTCATGCTGGGGAGAAAAACAGAAATAAACAAGCAAAACATAAGTGAACTAGTTATAACCTCTGCCTCATGCTTTCAAGGAAATAAATTTGCTAAAGAACAGCAGGAACAATTTAATTAAGCTGGTAGTGCAGTCAGGAGAAGGTCTTTTGGGGAGGTACATTTTAAAGTGAAGGGCATTCTAGCCACAGGAAGCTCAAACCCAAAGATTCTACAGGAAGAAGGTGGCTTGTGGCCTAGGTGAGCAGCGTATTGAGGACCCCCTGCATGCCAACCCTGTTCAAGCCACTGTAAAGATTTTGGATCAGACGAGGGGGGGAAGATGGCGGCTGAGCCAGCTGGACTAGGCAGGTCCCGGTGTGAGTGAGTGAGTGTATGGAGAATGTTGTGTGTGTGCTGGAGAGTGAGTGGGCGTATGAGAGGCTGACTAAGTGGGGCTAGGGAGCCAGCAGCCAGGGATCTCCTGGTGCAGGGGCTGGTGCCACAGCTGCTGGGCTTGGACTCTGGTAACTCCTGGGACACAGAAGCCACCAGCCATGTTCTTTTCATTTTCATTTTTTCTTTTTTTTTTAAATCAACAAAACCCTTCTTAGGAAGAAAATGCTGGGAAAGACTGTCTAAGGGGGGGCTCGAGAGCAAGTGGCCAGGCCCTGTGCGATAACTGGTGTTGCAGCTTCTCTGCTTGGTTCCCAGCTCTTCTGAGGTTGCAGAAGCCTAACACCATTTTTGTTTTTTAAAACAGACAGAAGTTTTTCTGTGAAAAGCAGTGGGGAGAGACTGCTGGCTCCAGGCTTTGCCTCAGCACTTCAGCGCCTGGCAGGGCACTGGCATCAGGGGCTGTGGAGGGAGTCCAGAGGCCAAGTCCCACGGAAGAGGGCAAGAGAGGCACCCCGCCACCCTCTTGAAGGTGGGACAAAAAAGTGCTCCGACTCACTCACCACGGAGCAACAGACCTGATTTCTGTGACTGGCAGATCAACAACTCCGGCATTGATCGTGACCCACAGGGAATATCCCGAAAGCACAAACTTTGGAGGGACCTGACGAGTGCTGAGTTCAAGATGCCCCAACCCCTGCCCTGATCCAGCCTCAGGACAAATGGTGTGGCCAGAAAAGGACGAGGAAGAACTCCAAAGAGATCAGTGGTGAGTCTAGGGCTGACCCCAAGCCCCGTCTCCCCAGTAATCCTCTGAACATCAGACGCACACAGCTGGGCCACGACTGGGAGGGACAAACCCAGGCAGAGCCTGGACATCGGTCACAATAGGAGAACTCCATTCCAGGATGGGCCTGGCTGGGGCACCCCCCTCTAGTACATTCCTGGGGACAAGACAACCCTGCATCTCCCCACCGGAGGAGATCTCCCTGACCAGACAAGAGTAGGAGGGGTGGGCTGCAGCCCCACCCACCTCCACGGCCCCTCCTCTTTCCCTGCTCCAGACACTGAGGAGAAACTGGAAGATGTGGCTCTGCAGGAGAGACCTGATTAGAGGAACAATTACAGAGCCCGTCACAAGAGGGCAGATTTTTTTCTTTTTTAATTTTTAATACTTTTTTAATTAAAAAATTTTTTTGAATGTTTGTTCATCTATTTTTAAAATATTCTCCTTTGTGCATAAATGTGTATGTGAGGGTTTGATCTGTATCCTCCAAAAATTTTTTTTGTTTTATTTTTCTGTTTCTTTCTTCTTTTATTTGTCATTTGCTGCTTATGTGTGTATATGATGATTGAGTTTTCATCTTTCAATTTTGTTGTTATTATCGGTTTGTTTTTGCTCTTTTGTGCTTCTGGGTTTTTTATTTTCATTTTTTGTAATATAAAGTGGGTGTCAATATATGTGTGAGGGTTTGATCTGAAGTCCTTTTCTTCTGGTCTTTCAGTTTTTCTTCTCTATTCACTTTGTGCTAGGCATGTGTGTGTGTGTTTAGTTTTCTTGGGGTTTTTTGTTGTTTGTTTTGTTACACTCTGTTGTTATTCCAGTTTGTTTTGGGGGTGTGTGTGTATGTCTTTGTCTGTGTGTGTTCAATTGTTATTTCCATTGGTTTCTGCTTTGCATGGTCATATAGAGTGGTGGTGGGGAGTGGGTCAAGGAACACATGCCACAATAAGTGAACATTTTAATTTGCAAATAGTTTCTGAATACTAGCACCCCATCCTCTACCTTAGTCCAATTTCAAAAACTACAAGAGACAACAAAGCTTCCCATCCACCATTCTATTTCAAAATAGAACAAATCCAGAGCTTGGAAAAGGGAAGAATAGAGGACTGAGCAAACATCAGAAGGGAAAGCCTCTCCCACTGATATTGGATAATAGAACTAAAGAGAAAAACAGCAGATATGTCACAAATGAGGAAAAACCAAAGGAAGACCTCAGGCAATTTTAAGTGTATCAAAGACAAAGCTCCTGAAAAATCAGACCTTGGTGCCCAAACAACGGAAGTCACCAACAACTGGCCTCAGAATATGACAGGGATTAGGGAATGGATGGAAGGAGTAAATAAGACTCAAGAAAGACAAGATGCAATACTGAAAGAACTTGTAGCAGAAATTTTGGCAATAAAAAAATTCATCCAGAAAATGAATAGCAAGATGAAAAGCATGGAAAGCAGAATTAATCTAGCTGAAGAAAGAATGTCAGAACTTGAAGACCAGAACATGGAATTACACCGATCTGTAAAAAACATAGAAAGAAGACTCAGAAAGAAAGAACACAGTCTACAAGAGATGTGTGATTATATCAAGAGGCCAAACCTATGCCTCATTGGTATCCCAGAAGAAGAAAGAGAAATGGAGAATAATTTGGAGCAAGTAATCCAGGAGCTATTCCAAGAAAACTTTCCCCATCTCACCAGAGATGTGACCAGTCAAGCAAAAGAGATACAGAGAACCCACACAAGATGTGAAATGAGAAGACCAACCCCTAGACACATAGTAATTTGCCTACACAAAGTAGGCATGAAAGAAAAAAATCCTACAGGCAGCAAGAGAGAAAGATTGGACTAGCCATTGGGGAAAACCAATCAGAATAGCAGCAGACCTATTGGCAGAAACATTACGAGCAAGAAGGAACTGGAGCCATATTCAAAGTCCTCAAAGATAAACAATTTCAACAAGAATTTCCTATTCAGCCAAGCTCAGCTTTATCAGTGTGGAGAATTAAAATCCTTCCCAGACATCCAATCCCTAAGAGATTATGCAACTTCCAGACCAGCTCTACAGGAGACACTTAAAAAGATATTAAGCACATAAAAAAGAAAAAAAAAAGAATGATCATACACTTCCTAAGAGAACAGCGGAGCACAGAATCAAGAGAGAGTGCAGCACAATAAGAAACTTGAAAACACACACATACATCAACCCTAAAGCCAAAAGAAAACAAGCAAAGAAAAAACTTTATAAGAACTCCATGACAGGGATAAATAATCACATTTCAATAATCAGCCTGAATGTGAATGGACTAAATGCACCACTGAAAAGACACAGAATGGCAAACTGGAGCCAGGAGTTGTGGCATCCAGGAGACTCATCTCACTACAAAGGACACAAACAGATTCAAAGTTAAAGGATGGAAAATGAGTTTCCAAGCAAATGGATCACAAAAGAAGGCAGAAATTGCGATCTTAATATCAGACAAAAGAAACTTTAAGTTATCAAAAATTTTAAAAGAGGCAAAAGGACACTACCTAATGTTAAAAAGTTCAATCTATCAACAAGAAATATCCATCCTAAACATATGCACCCAACACAGGAGCACCAGCATTTATAAATAAACTACTAAGAAAAGTAAAAAAAGATATTGACTCTAAAACTATTATAGCAGGGGACTTGAATACCCTACTAACAGTCCCAGATAGATCAACGGGGCAAAAACATCAACAAGGAGATCCAGAACCTAAACTAGACACTTGATGAAATGAACTTCATAGATACCTATAGATTATTCCACCCAACAAACACAGAATATACATACTACTCATCACCACATGGAATGTACTCCAAGATTAATCACATCCTTGGCCATAAACCAAGCATAAAAAAATTCAATAAGGTTGAAATCTTGCCATGCACATTCTCACACCACAGTGGAATAAAAATAAATATCAACACTAACAACATTTCCCCAAAGCCCACAAAGACATAGATGCTAAACAGCCTGTTGCTAAATATCTACTGGGTCAACACTGAAATCAAAGCAGAAATTAAAAGATTCCTGGAAACAAATGAAAATGAGGAAACATCTTGCCAAAGCCTTTGAGATGCTATGAAATCAGTTCTAAGAGAGAATTTTATATCTCTATGAGCACACATCAAGAAAATGGAAAGATCACAGGTGGAGAGCCTAACAAATCACCTAAGGGAGCTGTAAAGAGAAGACCACCAAAACCTCAACTTTAGCAGAAGCATCCAAATCACCAAAATAAGAGTCCAAATACCAGACATAAAAGACAAAAATGTCATAGAAAACATCAACAAAACAAAAAGCTGGTTCTTTGAAAGGTTAAAAAGATTGAGGGACCCCTTACCCAGAATGACCAAGAAAAAGAGAGAAAAAGCCCAAATAAGCACAATTAGAAATACAAAAGATCAAATCACAACTGACCTCGAAGAAATGCAAAAGATTATGAGAGATTACTATGTACACCTATATGGAAAAAAACTTGGTAACCTAAAAGAAATGGAGGACTTTCTGACATCACACAATCTCCCCAGGTTGAAACAAGAAGACATTGAGAGACTAAATGGGCCAATAGCAATCCAGGAAATTGACTCTGTCATACAAAAACTACCTATTAAAAATAGCCCTGGACAGGATGACTTTCCAGCAGAATTCTACAAAAAGTACAAGGAGGAGCTGATACCAATCCTATTGAAAGTATTCCAGGCAATTGAGAAGGATGGAATTCTCCCCAAATCATTTTATGAAGCTAACATCACACTGATACCCAAACTGGGTAAAGATCCAACAAAAAAAGAGAACTACAGGCCAATATCCCTAATGAACATAGAAGCAAAAGTTCTCACCAATATTCTAGCAAATTGGATTCGACAGCACATCTCAAAAATCATCCACCATGCCCAAGTAGGCATCATCCCTAGGATGCAGGGCTGGTTCAATACTTGCAAGACCATAAATGTAATTAAATACATCAATCGATGTAAAAACAAGAACCGCATGATTATATCAATAGACGCAGAAAAAGCTTTGATAAAATCCAGTATCCTTTCTTGATAAAAACTCTCAAACACCTAGGTATAGTGAAACATACCTCAAAATAGTGTCATTTACGATAAACTCACAGTTAGCAAATTGCTAAATGGACAGAAACTGGAAACGTTTCCCCTGAAAACTGGAAGAAGACAAGGCTGCCCACTCTCACCCCTCTTGTTCAACATTGTGTTGGTAGTCCTAGCTAGGGCAATTAGACAAGAGAAGGAAATCTGGGGTATCCAAATAGGAAAAGAGGATGCCTCTTTGCGGATGATATGATCTTATATCTTGAAAATCCAAGAGAATCTGTCAAAAACCTGCTTACACTGATAAAGGACTCTGGCAGGATCTCAGGGCACAAAATAAATATGTAAAAGACAGTTACATTCCTATACACCAACTACTAATTAAAAGCACAATCCCATTCACAATAGCCACCAAAAAAATGAAATACCTCGGCATCTTCCTAACCAGAGAATGAAAGACCTTTAAAATGAACTACAAAACACTGCTCAAAGAAATCCAAGAAGACACAAACAAATGGAAAAATATTCCATACTCATGGGTAGAAGAATCAACATTGTTAAGATGTCCATCCTACCAAAGGCAATCTACAAATTCAACGCAATACCCATTAAGTTACCAACATCATTCTTCTCAGATCTGGAAATGACAATGCAGAAATTCATATGGAAACACAAACAACCATTTATTGCTAAAACAATCCTTAGTAAGAGAAACAAAGCAGGAAGTATCACACTTCTAGACTTCAAACTTTACTATATGGCTACGGTAATCAAAACATGCTGGTATTGGTACAAGAACAGTCTTATAGACCAATGGAACAGGATGGAAGTTCTGGAAGCAAAGTCTCAATTTCTCAATCAACTCATCTTTGTCAAAGTCTCTAACAACAACCACTGGGGGGAGGAGAACCTATTCAGTAAATGCTGCTGGGAAAACTGATCACATGCAGAAGATTGAAACAGGACCCCTACCTATCACCATACACAAAAAGTAACTCTAAAATGGATCAAAGACCTAAATATAAAACCTCAAACTAAAAGAATCTTGGAAAATGCAGGAGACACCCTAATGGAAATTGGAACCGGCAAACAATTCTTATTCAGAACCCTAAATGCCCATACCTTAAGAAATAAGATAGACAAGTGGGACCTCATCAAACTAACGAGCTTCTGCAAAGCAGAAGAAACCATTAAGAGAGCAGGGAGACAGCCCACAGAGTAGGAAAAAATATTTGCCAACTGTATATCTGACAGAGGCCTAATATCTAGAATCTACAAGGAACTCAAACGTGCCGAAAGGAAAAAAACAAACATCCCGGTTAAAAAGTGGTCAAAAGACATGGATAGACACTTCTCAAAAGAAGATATACAGGCAACCGAAAGACACATGAAAAAGTGCTCAGCCTCGCTAATCATCAGAGAAATGCAAATCACAACCACACTGAGATATCACCTAACCCCAGTAACAGTGGCCGTCATTAATAAAACAAACAACAGATGCTGGTGAGGATGCAGAGAAAAAGGAATGCTTCCACACTGCTGGTGGGAATGCAAACTTCTTTGGAAGACAATGTGGGAATTTCTGAAAGAACTAGAAATTGACCTTCCATATGACCCAGCAATTCCCCTATTGGGTATACCTGGAGGAACTCAAGTCATTCTTCAAAAAAGATACCTGCACATGTATGTTTGTTGCAGTTCTTTTTACTGTAGCAAAAACATGGACCCAACCATGTTGCCCATCAAAGCTGAACTGAATAAAAAAAATGTGGCACATATACACAATGGAATATTATGCAGCCATAAAGAAGGATAAACATATGGACTTCGTAGCAACTTGGATGGATTCAAAGTTGACCATACTCCGTGATCTATCACAGAAAGAAAGAACAGAGCACCATACGTTTTCACGCATAAGCGGACCTTGAACAATTATTACAATACTATAAGAAAGGTATTGGCAGTAGTGGGAAACTGTCAGGGGAGGGGTGGTGGGATTGGCAGTTGAGGAAAACTGCTAGGGAGGGAAGGGCATACCTCATCAACAAGGGTACCTGCATAATGAACATCTGTATGCCTAAACCTGAACTGTACCCATCTTTGAAATAAAAATAGTAACAAGAGGTAGAGGCAAGAGGATTGCCTGAGCCTGAGCCCAGGAGTTCGAGACCAGCTTGGGCAACTTGGCGAAACCTCATTTATACAATAAATCAAAAAATTAGCCGGGCGTGGTAGCGCGCCTGTAGTTCCAGCTCCTTGGAAGGCTGAGGTGGGAGGATCGCCGGAGCCCAGCAGGTCGAGGCTGCGGTGGCCGGGAGCGGCCACTGCACTCCAGTCTGGGTGACAGAGTGAGACTCCAACTCAAAAAAACCCCCCAAAACCAACCAAACAAACACACAAAAAATAATTTTTTAAAAAGATTTTGGATCACTTTTAAGTAGGAAGTTGTAAAAAAAGGAGAGTGTTGTGACCTCATCTGCATTTTTAAAAGACTGTTCTGGCAGCTGTGTGAGGCAAGAATGAAAATGGAAAGATGATCCAGGAAACCTCTGTGGCAATCAACACCACTGTGCAGCCTTCCTACACGAACACCTTCTGACACTGACCGCATGTCCAAGGTCAATAGCATTTCCTCTTCTAAGGTGTAGTCCTTTGGCCTCCATCCATCATTTTACCCAACTTTGGCTTAGACATACCACCAAAATGATATTCATATATTGTCCTAGTTTCTGCATCAGAATTCAGGCAATTATTAATTTTCCTGCCTCTGAACTCGATTGTCTTAATAAATCCTGGATATTTTACCACTAGCCCAGCATCACTGTTGTGCTTTAAGAAATTCAATGAACTTGCAATAAGACGCTCAGCTGACCATGGCATCAGTTGGGCAAAGGTCTCAGTAATTATAGGAAAGTTTCTGTTGCAAATACTGTCTGGAAACATTGATGAAGTTTTATGAACGATTTATGAATAGATTTTTATCATTCCACAAGTCGCATATAATCTTTCATTATGGCATACAGGTAGAGGACAGCTATTGACTGTGAGGAGTCACGACGGCAGCCATACAAGCAGGACTTGCTATTGGGACAGTGGTTTCTGGCATGATGCTGGATGAGGCAGTTCAATTCAATGAGTGCAACAAAACAGTGATATGTGACCTTGAGGAACATAGATTTCCTTTTAATGTCTTGATTTGTTTGCTCAGAGAAAAGTGTTTAAGCAATCGCTTCATTCAATGTGTAAATCACACGAGTTGACCCTCGTTTAAGACTGGCATCAGTATGCATTGCAAAATGTGTATTCTAGGCGTGATTAATGATCACGCTTCTGTGTGTTTTACTGACCTGCCCTGCGGTTGGTTTTGTGTCTCCAGCGATCATCTTCATCACTGTGCTTTTACCAGCTCCACTGTGTCCTAACAGTCCTACAACTTCACCTGGAAGAAAGAGGTATGTTCAGAATAATTACAACGCAAATAAAAGCAAATGCCATCTGAGGACTCACAGGTGGCAAGCTCTGTGTGAAATGTGCTGCATACAGTATTTTACTTCTTTTTTTTTTGAGTTGGAATCTCACTCTGTCACCCAGACTGGAGTGCAGTGGCCAGTTCCGGCCACTGCAGCCTTAACCTGCTGGGCTCCGGCGTTCCTTCCGCCTCAGCCTTCCGAGTAGCTGGAACTACAGGTGCGCGCTACCATGCCCAGTTAATTTTTGATTTATTGTGGAGATGAGGTCTCGCCAAGTTGCCCAGGCGAACCCACGGGCTCAGGCAATCCACTCGCCTCAGCCTCCCAAAGCGCTGGGATTACAGGCTGAGCCACCGAGACTGGCTATTTTACTTATTCTTCATGCCCACGCCCACACACACACACTTGAGCCTTATAACTAGCTTCACTTTACAGGTATGGAAGACTTAAAGGAGATAAATAACTTGCCCAGGTCATGCAGCCAGTAAGAGACTAAGGGAGAGTTAGAAACAGGTTTTTATTCTAAAGCTTGTTTCACTAACCAACACTTGCACAAAATGTGCTGCTTTTTAGGAATGAAAAAATGCACGAATATGCCAGTTCCTTTCTGGGCAGTGTTCTCTGTTGTGAAATTGCTGCTTAAAAATCGATGCCATCCTTCTTACCAGAAACCAATCTCTTTTGTTGGTGTTCTGTTTGTCTGTTTTTTTATAAACAGAATAGACACAACTGTATTGCTATGCAAAAAAAAGGAAAGTTGCTGTAGCTATAACGAGACTTTTAAGCAGGAAAGAGCAGCCTTAGCCTGCTGATGGGTTCATCAGTAGATGACCCCATATTTGGACACTCTTCTTCCCTTGGAAAGACCCAGTTCTTAGAGGTCAAGATTGAAAGATTGCTTTTCTAACAGAACTACTGTTTCCAACCTTTTTTAATGCAGAAAGAGACATTCCTTGTGGCAACTTTTTTCTTCCTTTTGGTAAAGCAATTTTTCTTTTTGCCTGAATATTCCTTCCGTAGACAGCTGGCAATGATGATTGGCTGCTGTGAAGACAAGTACACGACAACACCCTGAGTTGAGTGCTCCATTCTCTCCTCCCCAAATCTTTCCCTAGACAAAATCATGAATCAAACCCGTTCTTCCCACAAAAACGGTCATTTTCAAGCAAACTCTCCCAGTCTATATTCCTGCAGGGAAAGGGAATTGTCCCTTATCATGTGATTTGTGCTTGCTCCCTCGACTCCCTGAATCAATAGGTTTGTGAGGACACACTCACATACGCAAACATCCACACAAACATGACGGGTTTTTAAGCTAAAAACTTGTCATGATCACACTGTTTTGGTTTTAGACTTTAGAGGATCTCTCTCCTCTGAGTTGCTTGTGGTAAGCATTGCTTGAGTTGTAGAGACAAAGAAAGACAGTCTTGTATAGGTTTTACAATGTTTAGCTGAACTTAGCAAAACTATAACCTGTGAATAAATTAACAAGTCCATGTCTCTATGTGTGTGTGTTTTCTTTGCTCTCTTAGCTTGTGAGCATTGTCTCCCCACTGAAGTCATGTAAGGCGCTATATGTGTAAGAGTGAAAGAAGCTCAGGTGCAATTCAAAAATTAAGATGAGAAAGTGCTCATTTTGTCTGAAAGAAAAAAAAACACTCAACGAAGGACATTTTTGTTAGTTTTACCTCTTCAGTGTCTGGGACAGTCATAGCATCTGCTGTTCTCATTCTTTCCATCTGAACATCTTCATCCTCTCCTTCAGGTTCTTCTAGGTTTGGATAAACATCATTGCTTCTTGGAGGAATTCTAAAACCAAAACAGTGTGATCATGACAATTTTTTAGCTTAAAAACCTGTCATAAAAATAATTAATTTTCTGTATACTCTTTGATTACTTGAGTAGATCCACTACGAGCACAAAATAATCTCTATTCTACTCTGTGCCAACACATGGCTTAATTTTCACCACTCAGTCAAATTAGGCTACCTCTACATTATCTTTGCTTTTTAACCTAACCTTAATTTAGTCAATGCTTATTTTTTTTCAAAGAATGAAGTGACACACCCTTGGGCAAAGGATTTTGAGGCAGGATTGCACAAGGAAAGGAATCTAGGAACTGCAATTCTGACACGGACAGGTTGAAATTGTAAAGGCTTTGTGAGAACAACTTGTCTAAAGGCTTGGAATCAAGGATGTCCAGGACATCTCAGCACCATACCAATGACTAATCAGTTGCTGCGCAGTGTCACTTCTTGGGAATAGGTGTCAGAATCACTCCTACTTCACAGCTATCAATCTGGCTCTTTCCTTCATCATCTTACCCCCGATTCTTACTGATTCCTGTATCTCTCCCTTGTGCTATCCCAAATTACCGCTGTCAGGTGTTTTTTTTAATACATGAATGTCATCTTGTCACTTTCCTGCACTGCCACCAACATTAGACATGAGCTTGATTCATAGTCCATACAGTAGGCCTGATGCTCAAGACACACCAGTGTCTTGGGTTCCCATTATGGAATTTGCAAAACCTTCCCTATGTTTCTGTATTTCAAGATCCTTTAATATCTAGCTTCGATTTTATTTTCCGTTATTCCCCAATACAAGTCTTCAGGGGTTTTCCTGTTGCCTTTTCAAATCTATAGGAAGAGGGTGTTCATCTCAACCCTTGTTCTATTGCTTAGACCACTCTTCCTTCCTGGACTGGCTACACTTTTCCAGTTACTTGTTAATATTTACTCATTATTTTAGAGTCTACCTCTTACATATAACATTCCTCTGCAGTGAAATTACAGCCTGTCTTAGTTTTTGAGTGCCTCAGTAAAG
Source organism: Carlito syrichta (assembly GCF_000164805.1). Classification (NCBI taxonomy): domain Eukaryota; kingdom Metazoa; phylum Chordata; class Mammalia; order Primates; family Tarsiidae; genus Carlito; species Carlito syrichta. The sequence goes on from NW_007250853.1 coordinate 56,510, forward strand.
TGCCATAAATAATAGTAATTGTGTATGCTACAGGGTCCCTTTAAAAAGTCCTGTGCAGTGAGCAGTACTTTTTACTCAATTAAATGTCTTAAAACAACAAATATTGAGATGAAATGAAATTCAGTTTGAATTTTCTCAACCTGAACACAGGATCCTTTCTCGTTGATTTCTTCCTGAAGTTCATTTCCAGACAGCGCAGAATGAAAAGGAAAATAAGAAAGTGAAGGTAAGGCTAGGGAAAAAGAAAGACAATCACATTAGTTTCACCATAAAAGCAATGATTTCAAAATTGAAACTGATTTAAAGAGTTTGATTATACACAGAATTCAGTTTGATAACATTTTCATGGAACTGAAAGACAATCTCTTTAATATTCTACGAAACTGACAAAGCCAGCTTCAGTGCTATTCAAAGAAAGCATAACAGAAATATAGTGGTATTAATAGTAAGCTAAAACCAGTACTGCTGATACCATTTAGAGTTTAGCCTTCATACTTGGCATCAGATGGTTATTGCAAAGATGGTGGTCCAGATGAAAAGCCATTGTGTGTGTGTGTGTGTGTGTGTGTGTGTGTGTGTGTGTGTGTGTAGTTTCATATGTCCAGTGTCCAAATCTTTTTAATTTGCTGCATTCAAAGAAACTCAACCACACAAAGGTGGGTTTCCTCAGGTAAGAATGTTGGTAAAACACGTTTTCTTACTATTAGCAGTGCCAGATGTAAAATGTCAAATTCTGAAGTCCCTGAGTAATCCATGTAGTCAGAAAAAGCCTGTAAAATGAAGAGAAAGTGTACTCAGATGAAACTGCATTTGTTCATAAAATTCATCCCACTTGAGATAAATTAATGTCCATTAAACAGTCCTTGCCACTATCCTCCACGACTCTCCCCTGGGTACCAGGTCAGAGCCCGTTTCCGACTATGTAGCATGTCTCCTTGGCTTCCAGTGTGTCTCAGTGAACTGTTAACCTGGGCTTGACTGCAGGTCAAGACCTTGAATAACTTGTGCACAGTGATTCAAGGACTTGACTCCGTAGTTAGCCCTTCTCGCTTTTACCCATCATCAGTTTCTTTCACACTATGATAATCTCCCTAATTAGCACAAACAAGCAAAAATCTACCTTTCCCATTCATCTACTCCCAAATTTCTGCTACTCTTTTTGGCAAAACTTCTAGAGATACTTGCCTTTACCTATTGTGACCATGTCCTCACCTTACATCCTCCACTAGGCTCACGCTTAGATTTTGTGTTGACATGTTCATTAAAATCGACTTCGTTAAGATCAATGACTTGCATGTAGTTGAAACCAAGGGTCTCTTTTTAATTGTCATCTTTCTAGACCTCTCAGTAGTATCTGATGGTTTAGTCACTCCCTCCTTCTGGAAACGCTCATTATTGCCATCTGACACACACCCTTATGCACACTGATGCTTAGATGTTCAAAAAGAGTTTCTGGGAAGAGATTCTGGTGCATACAAGTCTGACATTTTTGTTCTCCTATCTGCCTGGCTCCATCTAAAACTGACTTAGTGGCTCCTCCTCATCACAAGCTCTAAATTTTGGAATTCAAGTTCAAGTCTTTGGCCCTCTTTTCATTTCTATCTACACTCACTGTGTCAATCACATTATCCAGTCACGTGACTTTTAATACTCTCTACAAAATCAAGTTTTTTGCTTTAATTCCAATCTCCACACACCCTGACACTTTGAATTCCAGACTTCCGTATGAGGGGGACCCCCCCAAAACACGGAATTTATAAAAATTGTGTATTTATTCTTATGCGCTTGAACGTCAGTCACCTTCGAAGTACTCTCTGTTTAATGCAACACACCTACCTTGATGATTTTCCCCCTGCTCAAAACAGTTTTGGAACTCGTCAGTTTTCACGCCTTTTAATGCTTCGGCCGTTTTTTGGTGTCCCCTCTTTCACGTTTCTCGCTGAAGACTTTTTCCATCCCAAGAAACAAAGCCGAAGCAAGTCGCGCAGGGCAAGATCCGGGGAATCGGGAGGGCGGGGCACGGGGTTCAAGCCGTCCTGGGGTCAACAACTGCCGAGCGCTGCGTGCCGCGCGGGCAGGGGCGTGGTCAGGGTGGAGGAGCCGGTCACCGTTGGCCACAACCCGGGCCGTTTCTTCCTCAAACCGGGATGCAGCTCCCCTTCCAAGATGAGGGTGGCGGCGGCCGGAGGGCCTGCGTCTCCGCCCGAGGGAGCGGGTGCAGAGAGGAGTGTGCACGTGCCGGCACACGGGTGTGTGGACGTCCGACTGAGTGGAGACGTGGAAAGGAGAGGCCTGAGCTCTCCTGCCTAGGCGGCTGCGCTGCACGGCTGCTCAGACCCCAGCAGGCTCCACGGTCCAGAGGCAGGCACCATCTCTGCCGCACTAGCACAGGTGGGGGGGCGGTAATAAAGGGACGAGGACCGCCCACCGCTGGGGCTGCGGCCACCGCAGCCTTCAGTCCCAGGTCGGACACTGGCCATGGGAACTGCGAGAACACGTACCAGGGAGACCCGTCCAGAGTCCCAACCAGGGAGACCCAGAAGCCCCATCTCCCAATGGAAGGACTTGCCATCGGCGGCTGCAGTGGCAGAACTCAGCCCCAGATCACAGGGGCTGCGTGGCAGTGAGTTTGAAAGCGAGCCAGGACCCTTTCCCCGCGATCTGCGAGACGTGTGATTCTGGCGGGCCACGTTCTGATCAACGTGCAAGGACAAAGCCGGACACAAGCGGCTCGGCTAGGGGCCAGTCATAGCCTCCCCCAACCACATGGGGGGAACGGGGGACAGACTTGAAGCATCTGTGGTCTGCAGCTGCAACCTGAGAGCCCAGCCCCAGCTCGAGGCAGATGGGTGGCGGTGAGTTTTAAAGCGACCCAGCACCCTTTTCCCAGTGATTTGCTAGACGTGTGATTCAGAAGAGCAATGCTCTGGTCAGCACACACGGAGAGGGCTAAACTTCGGCCGATTAGCTGGGGGCACTTTGCAGCCTACCAGCAGCCACCTGGGTTGAACGGGGGCCAGATTTGGAAGTCAGAAAACCCTTCCTTCTGAAACCCTTCCCCTCTGCCACGAGCTAAGAGAAGCAGGGCTTGGGTCAGCCTACAAGAAACCCAAAGTCTTAGAAATTGCCACAAGAGGGTGCTTAAGGATTACAACATTTTTGGTGTCTGTGTGTGATTCTACCTGTTGTTGTTGTTGTTGTTGCTGCTGTTTTCTTTTCAATATAGCTTGTTGGAAGTGGGCATTTTGTTCTGTTTTACCCCTTCCTTCTCTGTCTTCTTGCTTTCCAATAAGAGTGTATATGAGTGTGGAAATCTCCTTGTATTATTGATTTTAGTTTCTTTGGGGTTTTTGTTTGTTGTTTGTTTTTTCTTTCTTTCTTTTTGTTTCAGTTTTGGTTTGTCATTTTCTCCCTCTTTCTTTTTTTTCTCGTTTTGCTTGTCTGTGTGTTTATTGGTTTGTATTTTTTCCTTCTCTCCTTCATTCTCTTCAACTTTTTCCTTCTCTCTTCATCCTTTCCACATTCTCTCTTTCTTAACTCCTATCCCTTCCCTCTTGATATTTTTGGTTTTTTTTTTGAGTTGGAGTCTCACTCTGTCACCCAGAATGGAGTACAGTGACCACTCCTGGCCACCGCAGTCTCAACCTGCTGGGCTCTGGTGATCCTTCTGCCTCAGACTTCCAAGTAGCTGGAACTACAGGTGTGCACTACCATGCCCGGCTGATTTTTTGATTTATTGTAGAGATGAGGTCTTGCCAAGTTGCCCTGGCGGGTCTCGAATCCGCAGGCTCAGGCAATTCACTCACCTCAGCCTCCCAAAGTGTGGAATTACAAGCTGAGCCACGGAGCCGGCTCCTCATGTTATTTTGTAACCGGCAGAGATACATACGATCCCATTGTATGGACATACTGTAAGGTGGTGGGGAATGCACCCCTGGGGGCCCACAAACCAATCAGCAAACATTGTGATCTGCAGACAGCTTTTGACTCTTACCACCCCCTAACACACCTCATTAAAATCTCAAATCTGCAAGGGAGCAACATTGCTCTCCATCTCAAAACCAGTCCCCAAAATGAGCTAGTGCGGAGGTTTCACCAAGGAAAGAATGGGGGTTAAGCAAAAAGAAGTGAAAACTACTCCTTTTCTCACTGAGCAATGGATGTAAAGAGAAAAGAAAAACCCACCACAAATGAGGAAAAATCAAAGAAGAAACACAGGCACCACACAAAATCCAAAGAGGATAGTCCACGAGTATACAGTCTTGAGAATTCAAACAAGGAAGAACACCCAGATTGACTGATCTCGGACCACAAATGCAGAGATCAAGAAATGGTTGGAAAAGATGAATATGAACCAAAAAAAAGCAAGATGAAAACAAGAAATAACTAATGACTGAGATGCAAGCTGTAAAGAAAACAGTAAATGAAATAAATAATAAGTTGACAGACACGGAAAGCAGAATTAGCCAGGCAGAAGAAAGAATCTAGAAATTGAAGACCAAAATCTGGAACTAATCTGAACTGTTAAAGGCATAGAAAGGAACCCTAAAAAGATGGAACAAAGCCTTTAGGAGATGTGTAGCTATATTAAGAGATTGGATTTAACACGTATAGGTATGCCTGAAGTAGACAAGGAGAATGAGAGCAGACTGGAGCAAACATTCCAGGAAGTCATCCAAGAAAACTTCTTGCATCTCATCAGAGACATAACAATCCTAACACAAGAGATACAGGGAAGCCCTGCAAGGCATCAATAGAGAAGACCAAGTCCTAGATACGTAATAATTTGTTTGCACAAAGTAGGTATAAAAGAAAAAAATCCTAAAGGCAGTGAGAGAGAAAGTCAGACTACCTACTGGGGAAGACCAATTAGAATAGCAGCAGAGTTATCTACAGAAACACTAAAGGCTAGAAAAGACTGGAGTCTCATCTTCAAAACAAAAGATAAATAATTTGAACCAAGAATTTTCTCCCTAGCTAAGCTAAGCTTCTTCAGTGATGGAGAATTAAAATCCTTCCCAGACATTCAAACCTTAAGAGGGTATGCTGCCTCCAGACCAGCTCTACAAGAGATGCTTAAGAAGGTATTAAGCACAGAAGAAAGAAAGAAAAAAAGAACAATCATGCTACTCCCAAGAATGTAAGAAAACAAAGAACCAATAAAGCATGCATCATGACTGCAAGTTTGAAAACACATATATACTAACCCCCAAATCAAAAGAAAACCAAAAAACAAATAAGCAAACAAACAACAACAAACTCTATAAGAGGCTCATGACAGGGATAAACTCTTACATCTCAATAATCAGCCTGAAGGTGAATGGACTAAATGTACCACTGAAAAGGCATAGAATGGGAAACTGGATTAAAAATAAAATAATGCAACAGTATACTGTATTCAGGAGACACATCTCATCAGAATGGAGGGTCACAGACTCAAAGTAGGAAGATGGAAAACAAATTTGCAGGTGAATGAAACACAAACAAAAACAGGAGTCACAATCTTAATATCAGACAAAATAACCTTCAAGCTATCAAAAATTAAAAAAGATACAGAAGGACACTACATAATGATAAAAGATTCAATTTATCAACAAGAAATATTCATCCTAAACATATATGTACCCAACACAGAAGTACAAGCTTTTATAAAGCAGCTACTAGGTAAACTAAAAAAGATATTGACTCTAACACTATCAAAGCTGGGAACCTTAAGGCCTCACTATCAGTTCCAGATAGATACTTGAGGCAAAAACTCAATGAGATCCAGAACCTCAACTTGATGCTTGACTAAACGAACTTAATAGATACTTGCAGAACACTCCACCCAACAATCACAGATTATACATTGTACTCATTACCACATGGAACATATCCAAGATGACCACATCCTTGGTCATAAATCAAGTATAAAAAAATTTCATAAGATTGAAATATTGCCATGCACCTTATCAGACCACAGTGGAATAAAAATAAATGTCATCACAACAAGGTTCCCCTGAAACCCACAAAGACATGAACACTAAACAGCATGATGCTGAACAACTCCTGGATCAACACAAAAATCAATGAAGAAATTAAAAGATTCCTGGAAACAATAAAAATGAAGAAATATTTTACCAAAACCTCTGGGATGCCATGAATACAATACTAAGAAGGGAATTCATATAACTAAGAACACATATGAAGAAAATGGTAAGATCACAAGTTAACAGCCTAATAAGTCACCTATGGGTCCTGGAAAAACAAGATCACCAAAACCCCAACTTCAGCAGAAGAATTCAGATCACCAAAATAAAAGCCCAAATATAGGACATAGAAGACAAAAATATAATAGAAAATAATCAACAAAACAAAAAGCTGGTTCTTTGAAAGGATAAACAAGATTGATGGATCCCTAGCCAGATTGAACAAGAAAAAAAAAAGAGAAAAAGCTCAAATAAACACAATCAGAAATGCTGAAGATCAAGTCACAACTGACCACAAAGAAGTACAAATGATTATCAGAAATTACTATGTACACTTGAATGGAAACAAACTTGAAAACCTAAATGAAATAGAGGACTTTCTGACATCACACAACCTCCCAAGTTGAAACAAGAAGAGATTGAGACCCTAAATAGACCAATACCAACCCAGGAAATTGACTTCATCATAAGAAAACTAATCACACACACACACACACACACACACACACACACACACACACACACAATCGCCCTGGACCAAAAGGCTTTCGAGCAGAATTCTTTAAAACATACCAGTCCTATTGGAAGTATTCCAGGCAATAAAGAAAGACAGCACTCTCCCCAAATCACTTTATGAAGCTAACATCACATTGCTACCCAAACCAGGTAAAGATCCAACAAAAAAAGAAAACTACAGGCCAATATTCTTGATGAATATAGATGCAAAAAAATTCTCACCAAGATTCTAGCAAACTGGATCCAACAACACATCTAAAAATCATCCACCATGAGCAAATTGGTGTCATCCCCAGGATGCAGGGCTGGTTCAACATTTGAAAGTCCATAAATGTAATTAAATACATCAACAGATGCTAAACCAAGAATCATATGATTATATCATTAGAGGCAGAAAAAGCTTTTGATAAAATCCAGCATCCCTTCTTGATAAAAATCCTTGAACAACAAAGCATAGAGGGAACATACTCAAAAAGTAAGAGCCATCTATGATAAACCCACAGCCAACATACTGCTAAACAGACAGAAATTGGAAGCATTTCTCCTGAAAACCAGAACTAGGCTGCTCACTCCCACTGCTGTTCACCATACTGCTGAAAATCCTAGCTAGAGCAATTAGACAAGAGAAGAAAATCAAGGGTATCCAAATAGGAAAAGAGGAAGTTAAGTTATCCCTCTGCAGATGACATGATCCTATACCTTGAAAACCCAAGAGAAACTGTCAAGAACCTCCTTGCACTGATAAAGGACTTTGACAAAATCTCAAAGAATAAAATAAATGTGCAAAAGGCAGTCGCACTCCTATACACTAACAATAAACAGACAGAAACCCAAATAAAAAGCACAATCCCATTCACAATAGCCACAAATAAGAAAAGAAAAGAAATACCTTGGCATCTTCCTAACCAAAGATGTGAAAGACTTTTACAATAAAAACTACAAAACACTGCTCAAAGAAATAAAAGAAGACACAAACAAATGGAAAAATATTCCATGCTTATGAATTGGAACAATTAATATTGTTAACATGCCCATCCTACCAAAGGCAATCTACAGATTCAACACCAAACCCATTTAAGTACCAACATCATTCTTCTCAGATCTAGAAATGACTATACAGAAATTCATATGGAAGCATAAAAGGCTATGAATAGCTAAAACAATCCTTAACAAAAGAAACAAAGTGAGAGGTATCACACTTCCAGACTTCAAACTCTCCTATAAAGCTATAGTAGATTATACTATAATCAAAACAGTCTAGTATTGGTACAAGAACAGGAATATGGACCAATGGAACAGTATAAAGACTCTGGAAGGAAAACCTCAATTTCTCAACCAACTTATCTTTGACAAACCCTCCACCACCAACCACTGGGTAGAGAGAACCTATTCAGTAAATGGTGCTGGGAAAACTGGCTGATCACATGCAGAAGATTGAAACAGGACCCCTATCCACCACCATACACAAAAATCAACTCTAAATGGATCAAAGGCCTACATGTAGAACCTTAAACTATATTAATCCCAGAAGAAAACAAAGGAAACACACTTATGGAAATCGAAATAGGCATCAAATTCCTGATCAACTCTCCAAAACCGAATGCTATAAAAGATAAGATAGACAAGTGGGACCTCATCAAACTGAAAAGCTTCTGCAAAGCCAAAGAAGCCATCAAGAGAGTGGAGAGACAGCCCACAGAATGGGAAAAAATGTTTGCCAAATCTAAATCTGACAAAGGCCTGACATCCAGGATCTACAAGGAACTCAAATGTGCCAAAAGGAAAGACAAACAAACAAACAACCAAACAACCCTGTTAAAAAATGGACAAAAGATACGAATAGACACTTCTCAGAAGAACTCATACACATACAAGCAGCCAACAGATACATGAAAAACTTCTCAGCCTTACTAATCATCAAAGAAATGCAAATTAAAACCACACTGAGATACCACCTAACTCCCGTCAGGATGGCCATCATCTATAACTCAGAAAAAAACAGATGCTGGAGAGGATGTGGGGAAAAGGGAACACTGTTGGTGGGAATGTAAACTAGTACAATCTCTGTGGAAAACAGTGTGGCGATTTCTAAGAGATCTAAAAATTAACCTTCCAAATGACCCAGCAATCCCCCTTCTGGGAATATACCCAGAGGAACTCAAATCGCTCTGTAAAAAAGATACCTGCACATGCATGTTTATTGCAGCATTATTCACAATAGCACAAACATGCAACCACCCACGTAGCCCATCAAAGGTGGACTAGATAAAGAAAATGCAGTACATTTGCACAATGGAATATTATGCAGTCATAAAGAAAAACAAAATGAAGAATTTTGAATCAGGCTGGATGGAATTAGAGTCTATAATACTCAGTTACTTATCACAGAGACAAAGATCTGAGTACCACATGTACACACTGAGAAGCAGACCCTGAATATTTAACATAATATTATGAAAAAGGAATTGTCAGTAGTGGGACACTGCCAGGGAAGACGGGGCACAAAACATCACTAAGGGTACCCACACTTTACCTGTACGATGATCATGTATGTACCTAACCCTAAATGGTATCTCACATTTTTAAAATAAAAAGAAATTGGGATGCAACATTTTCAAAACTTCCAGACAAAAACATTGGTTAACTGATCAGGAGGAACAAATTCCAAGCACACTAGCCACCCTCCAAAAGACAATGCTGCTTTTTGGGGGTCTCCTTCATGTGTCTAGCTGGCTACCTGACATTTCTCAAACATAACATGCCCAAAACTTAACAAAAAGCAGCCACTTATTAGGGTGCCCAGAAGTGAGGGTTGTCATGAGAACTATAAAATTTCACTACCTGGAGTTGACTTTGACTTTCCTGAATCTTATTCCTACTGAATAAAAACGTGTCCTTTTTCTGTGGCAAAATAATTGGATTTCCAAAGAAAAAGGCTACATTTTGTACAACTGAAGACTCAACCTACATTTTTGCAATGTTCAAGGTTTTTAAAACGACCATACATCTCATGATCCTAGGACAGGAGTGGAACTACTTACCTGATTTATAATTGAAAGAGAGCCAATCAATGTGAAGGGTGGTATTAATATGGTGCAGAAAAGTAGTCCCAGAAGTCGGTGGCCATTTTGATCAGTAACCACTATGGACAAGATGATGGTCTAAGGTAAAACACAGCATAGTGTCAATAAAGTAACAATTTGAATTTTAGGATATTTTCCAAAATGGTGAGAATTCATCTTGCAGATGTTGTTATTTTCAAGTTCACTCCCCAAACCAGTATTGCCATCACTTCTCCTTCTGTGCAATATGGAATTGTGTCACAATTTTGAATTGGATTGATTTATGGATTTTTAAAAGGCAAAACAGTCAACAACCTTACATATCAGATGGGAATCTTGCTAAAATTTAGATTCTGATAAAGGGATTATTTGTCAGATATTACGCTGCATTTTTTCTTCCTTCAGTGCACAATAGATCATAGGTATCCTTTTAATTTTAGGCATCCAATTATATGTTTTTATGACAGCTATTAGTTGAAATGGATATGCAGAAATTCAACACATTTTCCTTCAGAAAGGGTGCTTTCAACTTTTCTGCTTCAATAAATGATGGTCTTTGTAAAATCTTTTCTATTTTTTGAATAAATATATATGTATTAGCACTTTTAGTCTTGAAGGGAAGATTCAGAGAAGTGAAATTGCGGTTAAAAATTTTCATTGTTACTAACAGATTCTTTTAAAAAAGATTGTGGCATCTATCTTCCTACAAATCTTGATTAGTGCTCATTATGCCAAACCTCACTGAAACAAGATGCTGTATTTGATTACTGTAGGCATTGCTGATAGTAGATAAATAATCTCATAACTTTACCACTTAGTATGATATTTACCGTTGGTCTGAGGGTAATCTGACCTTGTGTTCATATTTTCTTTTTACTAGGCAATTTTAATGTATCTGTGTGGTGTTTTCTTGACTCGTGCAATTTTCCTTCTTTATTTTGATAGCTGCTTATACTGAACCATCATTACATTCTGAAATAAATCATGCTTGACTACTTTTATTATTGTTTTTGAAATTTTCTTTTGAGTTTGCTCTGCAGTCTTTTTACTTAGAGAGTTGTCTTTAACTTTTCCAATTGAATTTACCAATGGTTTTCTATTTTAAGTTTTCTTAGGATATATTATTAGAGTTATGCTTGCTTTATAAAAGGAACTATTCAACTCTATAGTTTTTCAATTTAGGTATTTAGGTATGCTATAACCATGATCCATAAATGTGTAACTGAATTCAGTGGTCCCTACTCATGTTTTTATGGCAATTTTTCTTTTCTGGAATTCTTTATTTCTTAGTTGCATTAATTTTAACCTTAAATGCTTCATCTTTCATATGGCTGTATTTTGTGTCCCTGAGTGACTTTTTTTTTTCTTTTTGCTAGATAGAGTTTTTTTTTTAAGCAGTTTTAGTTTCAAAGCAAAATTGAGTGGAGAAAAAAGCTTCCCATGTATCCCCTTCCCCAATACATGCATTATCAACAGCCCCCCCCCCACAGAGTGGCACATTTGTTACAATTGATGAACTTTATTGACATTTATTTATCACCCAGGGTCCACAGTTTACATTAGCACTTACTCTTGTACATTCTACAGATTTGGACACATTTATAATGAATGTATCTGCCCTTATAGTATCATTCAGAGGAGTCTTACTGCCCTAAAACTCTTCTGTGTTCTACTTATTCATTCCTTTCTGCACTTCGACCCATGATGACCACTGATCTTCTTACTGTCTCTGTAGTTTTGTCTTTTTCAAAATGTCATATAGTTGAAATCATACAGTGTGTAGACTTTTTAGACTGGTTTATTTACTCAGTAATATGCGTTTAAGTTTTCCCCATGTTTTTTTCACGGCTTTAGTAGTGCATTTCTAAGCCAGGACTAGTGGCTCACATTTGAAATCCCAGCACTTTGGGAGGACGGGGCTGGAGGATTGCTTGAGCTCAGGAGTTTGAGACCAACCTAGGCAACAGAGCGAGGCCTCGTCTCCACAAGAAAATCAAAAATGTTAGCTTGGTGTGGAGGCGTGTGCCTGCAGCCCCAGCTACTCAGGAGACCGAGGTGGGAGGATCAACAGCGCCCAGAGGTCTGAGGCTGTGAGGAGCCATGATGATGTCATTGCCTACCACCATGGATGACAGTGAAATCTTGATTTTAAAAAAATAGGTCATTGCTTTTTAGTGCTAAAAAATAATCCATTGTCTGGATGCATCTGTCACCATCATGGTTGAGTCCAAGTTTTGGCAATTATCAATAAAGCTGCTACAAACATCCATGTGTGTGTTTTTGTGTGAACTGAGTGAATTTTTTTAAAAGAAGGGCTTTAATTTATTTATTTTAATTTATATTTTATTTTAAAGATGTGTGATACAATTCAGGACTAGGTATACAAGTGGACATTGTACAGGTAAAGTTTGGACCTTGTTTATTGAGTTCATATTTGAGTCTAATCTTTCATAGAACTACAACTTGGATAGCTATAATTTTGGAGGAGAGGGACTTCATTTTCTTTCTCTCAGATATATGGTAACTGACATGGAGAATTGCAGGAGATAAATATGGGGCAGCTTGAAATTTTCTCTTTTATGGTTGACTTCCATTTACTTCTTGGGTGTCTTTATTTTAAATTTTCATATATTAATGAGTATTGACAATTCCATAGCAATTAATTCTTGGTTTAGAGGACATTTCTTCTATTATAATTTCACACACAAAATTATAATAGAATAATATATTTTTAAAAACCATACATGCATGTTTCCAATGGATTCACTACATAAAAACCATTAATTATTTTGTTGAATTAGTATCTATTCACATCTTTTCATCTATTTTTTGTTTTTTTATTACTGTCTTGCTGAGTCATGGGGATTACAGTAATCCTTTATTTTATGTCTGTAATTAGATTTTCAGCCCTTTTCCAAAATTTGCTACGAGTTCTGAAATTATCCTGATACAAGTAGCTCTGAAATCTCCCTTGTTTTCCTCATTCTGGATGTTTTATCATTGTGACACTGAGTTTTTGTCTTATTAAGTTGAGGCTCTTTTTTCAAATCTACAGAGAAAGCTCTAATGGAAGTTCTATTTGTTCTGCACCTTTTTTGAATAGCGTATCAATATATTTAATTTATTATTGCTGCTTCTCATTCTTTTGACTATTTTACGTTGTCTTATATGTTTAAAGAGTTGCCATGCACTTTCTTTCATCTCGGACATGTTTAGCATATGCAGTTCCACCAAGAGCTTGTATTTGCTCTGATAAAGTATTTATGTTTTTATTGAACACCTCTTTTTTTCTTAGCTGACATCTGCTTATCTTTTCCTCAGAGTGACATTTTGATGTGAGGCATTGCTTTCATCAATGTCTTTGAAACCTGGAGGTATGACTAAATTCAAGGTGCTCAATGTGGGTTGTGTGCAGCCCTGTTGCTTTCTTCTATGAGTCACATAAGTTTTCATTTTACCTAGTGAGCAGTGATTTCATTGCCAATGGGTGGGTACATGGTTAGACCTTGGGCCACACCTCAAATTCAGTTCAGGGTCCTGTAAAATAGAAAGTCTCCTCTCCAGGTAAGGTGTTCTTCTCCCACGGTTTTTATTTGCCTTCGCCTAAGATATCAACTCAGTCACTCAAATCCTCCTTTTTAGAGATAGTTATCATTACCTTATCAACTAACTTTCCTCATCAAAGCTGTTGCTAGAAAGTGGAGATGGAGTTGGATGTCACTCCGTGTCAGTGACTTCTTTCCATGGCCATTACATTGCTACTTCAGCCTTCCTTATTTAATTCTACCCTGCAGAAAATGTTTTCTTTCTATAGATCTAACCAAATCTAACTTGTATGATGTTTAATTTAAATCTCTACAGGTGGCTCATTCCCCCCCCCATTTTTTAGTTCTGAAACAGGTGATTTAAAGTTACATTTGTGTCTTTAAAAATAATTGTTATGTATTTTGCTATTGTGCACTATTTGCTAAACAGAATACGAGCCTTTCATCTTCTTCATTGGTTTTACATCTTATCAATATATTCCTTTTCCTTATTTAAAACTTTAGGTCTTGAATTTGACTTTACTATTTACTTGTGTGGCCACTTGTAATTTTCTTATTGCAAAATGTCTGTTAAGTCATTGTCATGACTTAGATGTGTTTATTATGAACAATAGATAGCTAAATTTCACTTTTTAATCCAATCTGAAAATTATTGTCTCTTCTTCTTATTTTATAATTTGTATTCATTGTATTTATTTTAGTTTCTTCCTCCAAATGTTGACAAAGATGAGAAACACCTCCACATCATCTGCTAGAATTCTCATACTCTGCTTGTGGTACAATCACTTTGAAAAACTGTTTTCAAAGATCTAGTAAAGTTGAACATGAAATTGAATACTTTGTGAGGTAATAATGCCACTGCTAGGTTTGCACCTCAAAATACACATATTCGTATATGTGCACCAAAATATATACAAGAAAGTTAATGACAACATTATTCATAACAGTTCAAAACAGGAAGCCACTTGAATGTGCATCAATAATAGATTAATAAATTATAGCATAGTCATCAATAGAATACTTTAGCAATAAAAAGAAAGAAAAATTCTGTTACTTATCAAATACAACAGCATGGAGGCTCTAAAAAACATAGTGTTGATTACAAGAAGATACAGAATTATGCACTCTACATGACTCCATTTTAATTTCAGAAATTGGCTAAACTAATGTATGATTCCATTTTAATTTCAGAAGCTGGCTAAACTAAGGATAATGATTTCTTGTAAGGAGGAGGTAAAACTGAGAATAGGGAGGGGGGTAGTTTCCAGGGTCCAAGAAATAATGCTCTATTTCTTGATATGTGTGGTAGTTTTTTAGAAGTGCTCACTCTAAATTTTTTATTGTGCCTAAAATATGTGTGTTTTCTATACATGGGCTATACTTTTCGACTAAAATTTATTTCTGAAAGATCCCTTTAGTTATTATATAGATGGTAATTTACAGGAGGTAGGAAGAGAAAGAGAGAGACCAGTTATAGATCTGTCTCAAGGCTCCACATGGGAAAAATTGAAAGCTTAGGCAAAGGATGTAGCAGCAGTGAAAGTGGGACACACCAAGCAGTCTGAGAAATGCTTCGAGTCTAAAGTACATGCATATGAATTGGATGCTGGAAGAGACAGAGAAGGAGAGTCAAAGATGATTTCAGATTGTCGGTCTGAGCAACTAGCTAGGCAGTGATGTAATCTATCACAAGATAGGAAGAAACAGGATTGGGGAGACAATGATATTTCAGATGTGCAATAACCGAAGTCCTTTCGAAATATTCAGGTAAAATTGTAAGTGAATTGTTAGAGGAGGAAGTCTCTAGCTCAGGGGAGAGGTTAAACCTGACACCTGTTGTGGGGGTCATAGTTTAGGGATGGCATCTAACCACACATAAACATTAGATATACTTATGATTATTTTAGAATAATTGAAATTTTCTAAAGAACAATATTAATTGGCCATCCTGCTAAGTGCAAAGATTAAAATATGTTCCTGGGTTTATTTAAAAATGACTTAAAAGAATATTCACTGTATGAATACTTACAATTAAGAAGAAAAATGAACAAATGCTACTGCTTTCTTTCCCATTGTGAGAAATGAATGAAATAACATATGTCAAGAAAACAAGAGACAAGACATATCCAGTATCACAGAGGATCTGAAAATAGAAATATGAAAGTTGGATAAGCCAAATACTATCTAGAAAAGTATTCCTACTTACCCCTTAATTTATCCAAAACCATGTGATAGCACAGGTAATTTGAAATTCTTTTTTTTTTTTTTTTTTTTGAGTTGGAGTCTCACTCTGTCGCCCAGACTGGAGTGCAGTGGCCGCTCCCGGCCACCGCAGCCTCGGCCTGCTGGGCTCCGGCGATCCTTCCGCCTCAGCCTTCCGAGTAGCCGGAATTACAGGCATGTGCCACCATGCCCGGCTGATTTTTTGATTTATTGTAGAGATGAGGTCTCGCTGCCCAGGCGGGTCTCGAACCCGCGGGCTCAGGCCATCCACTCACCTCAGCCTCCCAAAGGCGCGGGATTACAGGCTGAGCCACCGAGCCCGGCTGAAATTCTTTTTAAAGAGTCATAATGTTGCTGCATTCATGAAAAAAGAGTCTAATAAAACCATTTCCTAATGGTTGCCACTTACTTTAGTTAACATATTTTGAAGTGTGTATATATTAAACATGTGTTCCGTGACTTGCGTCAGAAGGAGGATCATGAAGTACAGGGGAATGTCTACCAGTGCCTGTCCAAACCAGTATGCGGAAGGGTAGAGGCCTGAAATTCGCAGCTGAGAGTGAGCTTTTGTCTGATAAAGAAAGAGAAGAATCATTAACAGGTTTAAGGAATTGCAAATACATAGTTACAAAAGTATTCATTTGTTTCTACATGCCTTTTATAAACATTATTCTAATTTAGCAGATGACTTACCATAGTCCTGTTCAGGGACATTAATAATGCGGCAAACTATGCTATGACTTCATCATTGAAAGGGAAAATGCACCAACGTAACTAGCCAATGTTCCATCACAGAATTAATGGACATTGCTTGCATGAGAAAACATCTGTTCTATTCTTTCCAAGGTTATTCTTTCCTTTGAAATGAAGACTTGAAAATTGCACAAAGGTTCGACAGAAATAGGGTAATCATTTCCTGTAAGATTCTTAAAAGTTATGCTGTGTGTAAACAGTGCATTTATAATTGGCATTTTATTTTGGATCTAAGAAATGGTCATCTAACTAGTCGATTTCACTTAAAAAATCAGTTTGGTATAAGCAAGACTTGTGCAAAATGTTGCACTTTTCTTATTGTCTTGATGGAAGTCATATTTTTCATTATCACACAGTGAAAACTAGTGAACGAATTTTGGTATGGTGACTTATTGTGAGCCACACTGTTACGGTGATTGTCATAACACAAGGCCTAAACCATAGGATATGGACTACTTTAACAGTAAAGCATAAAAGCGTCTAGAATTTAAATCTAAAATTGAATCTATATAAAGAAATACATCTTAAAAATTGGATTGCTGACAAATATTCTAGAAACGGGAGTGCATCTGAAAGAAGGCACGAAGGAGGATGATAATGAGGACTTATTAGAGAGTTAGATGCTTTGTATTCATTAATTTACTTAATAGATATTTACAGACTATATACCATGTGACTGGCTTTGTGTTTGTCATGGGGCACTTATGGAGTTTAAGTTATGGGGGAAGACAGGAATAAAGACAATAAGCAAATAAATATAGCAATAACTAGGCAAAATTGTGCAAGTGTCAAGAAGGGTTCAAGGTCTATGAGAACCTTTCAAAGGAAATGAATTGTAATTAGGAGGTCAGGTCAGAGAGTATTTCCTTATGAAGTGAAATATTAGGTAGGATCTGGGCAATAAATTGAAATTATCCTGGTGACCCACTGGAAGCACCATAGACCAGAGAGAACAGCAGGAGAGAAGGTTCTTTTGTGGGGAGAGATTGATGTTTTGGGGAAACTGGAAAGAATCCAGCGTGGCCAGAACACAAACACCAAGGTGATAATGGCATCAGAGCAAGGTGGAACCATACACTCATGGCTTTGTAGGCTATGGTAAAGATTTCATTCTTACTTTCTAGTATGACGAGAAATCCCAGAAAGGACTTAAAGACTGAACATGGTCAGCTTTGTGTTTTGTCACGCTGTGTAAAACAATGGAGAGGGAAAAGAGTAAGGTGGATCCACAGAGAGGTTGTTGTGTGCATCCAGGAGGGAGAGGTAGGTGGCTCTGATGAGGGTATTACAGGAGAGATCAAGAATACAGAACGATTCCAGACGTGTTTCAGAAGTAAATTCCATGACATCACCATTAACCTGCTATGGAGATGAGATAGAAAGAGAGGTGTCAGTGCCATGGGGTTGCCAGGTAATTTTGAATTTTAGATAAAGAACATCTTGAGTATGTGTCCCATGCAATATTGGGAACATACTTACACTAGAAAAAATCATTCATTGTTTATCTGATATGAAAATTTAACTGGGCATTGGTAATTTTACTTGCTTAATCTGGAAACCTAGCAGAAATAGCTCCGAGGTTTCGATCAAAAGTAAAAGAATGACAGGTGATCCACCATTTACAGAGAGAAGTAACAGAGTAGATAGAATTTAGAGAAAAATATTTCTGCTGCAATAATGTTCATTCTTGGTGGGAGGAGGCTGTTAACAAACAAACGAGAAAAGATTCAGATTGTGATAAGTATGAGACATAACTTTTTAAAATGAGCTCCTGCAGCAGTGATGGGGAATTTATTTTAGACTAGGTAATCAGGGAAGGGATCTTGGCTGAAGTTATATTTGTGCTGAGACGTGAACCAGGAGAAGAAGCCAGCTGTACAAAGAACAGAAAGAAGAGCAGAACAGCTGAAAGAAACAGCCAACGTAAAGGCCCAGATGATATGGCATATCTGAGAACCAGAAGGAAGACCGGGGTAGGTGGTGCGGGAGCGTGCGAGGCAGAAAGGTGGAGGGACAGCAAGAGACGAGTTTTTCTGGTGTAAGTATGTTCTACCATACAATGCTGAGAATTGGGTCTACTTTGCGCTGCCAAGAAAAGCTATTGGAGGTTTTTAAACAAGGTAAGAGGATGATGTGACTTAAACTTCTGATAGCTCACTCGGAATGTGTACAAGATTTAATTTCAAATAAGAATGCCAATGGGTCATCATAGCCATGATCTAGGCAAGGAATGATGATGACTTCAACCAGGACGAAAACAGTGAAAAGGGAGAGATATTGATGGATGAGATACGTTTCGAGTATGATTGAAAGGAATTGCCAACGGATTGGATGAGGGAGGTAAAAGAAAGAGACGGCGATAACGCCGATATTTCATGCGAGAGCAACTGTGGGTGACCGTGACATTTTCTAAGACAGGAAAGGTGAGAGAGGAGCAGCTCTGGTTAGGAAAATAACAAGTGTTATTTTACCTCTGTGTGAAATGTCTGTTACTCAGCTAGGTGGGGATAGCAAGTCGGCTCTTGTGTATATGGAAGAGGAGAATTCTGAAACTTACTGAAGAGACATTTTGACATCAAGCACTAACATTTATGGGAAAGTTACTATAAGCTAAGTATGGTTCTAAGTGATTCATAGATATTATTTCACCACTTCCTTACAGAAACATATTACAAAGACATGAGACTATTATGCCTGTTTTACAGGTGGTAAAGATCAGGCACAGAGTGATTAAGTCACTTTCAATAGCCATGCAATGGATAAGTCCAAATAAGAACTGATGGTGTTACACACACACACACACACACACACACACACCACAAAGTGTAAGAAAGAGTGACAAGAGCAGAAGAAAAGGTGAACCTGCGGCCTCTAAAAGTAAAGGAAGACTAGTATTTTATGTATTTTGTGTTTCTCATGGGAGAAGTTGCTAAAGATAGAAACAGTTCAAAAACAGAATAAATGAAAGCAGTTCAAGCCCTGAGTATCAGCTGAGGGTGTCAAGGTCACAGAGACGTGGGAAGGTGGCACCAGAAGTACCCTGGAGAGGCCAAAACTCTGTTACCGGCTTATTGAATTTTATAAGAAAGCATCACAAAATGAAGTTTTAAAGGGATGGTTTTTTTTCCCGACAAGTCCAAGTGCTCCAGTGCGTTGGTCAGGACTGAGTGACTCTACTACCCTCTGGAAATGAAAGTCATCACTGAGAGGGAATGTGACTATGTCAGTGGGCAAGTGTCTACACGTAAAATTCTGAGTGATATACAGTTGCGTTGTCATTGCTGTCTCTCCTGAAGCTTCACATTTCGTTAAGAAAAGTAGAATTTTCTTCATATTTGGCAATTTATTATCAAGGTGTTTGATCATCATTGCAGCACACACAAACATGAGATCTACCACCGGCTCGTCAATTTGTGGCATAAGGGTGGGGGAAGCGCTCCCTGAGCATTCGAAACACGGACGGCTTATAGTAACGCTTCTTACTTGGTAGTCACTGATGCTGCTCATTGCAATGTAAGGAACGGAATAGGCTGCCATCGGTATCCAGAAGGAGGCGGCACTCAGGAGCCCAAACTCATAATCCAAGTCCTCCTGAAATGAGGCAGAACATGGTGAGCTGACGGCCATGGGGCATCTGGCTCACCTGTACCATCTTCACCTCTCAAGTCCCTGAATTGGGCTAAGCACTCAACGCGCAACTCAGGGTTCTATGTGCAGCTTCTTACCAACAATCCCGTTCAGTCTCATGCGGCAGCCATTTGAAACATGTATCCTGATGTACTTATGAAAAGCAAACTCCACCAAGTGATATGAGTTAGCTACGTCTCACAGCTAATAACCTGCAAGCTGGACATGGACCTTCTGCTCTTTGGCTTTATGGTTACAATATTACAGACAGCCCTCGTCAAGGCTGACGTTTGACAGAGACCGTGGGCTGCCACCGGAGGAGCTACTTAGCTACTTTCATTAATTGGTGCAAAATCAGTCCAGTTCATAATTTATGCAGAGGCATTCGCCTGCTTCAGTTTTATGCAAAAGCAGCAACTGCAAATGCTTTCAGAGACCTGGCAGAAATCAATTAACAAGTAGGTTGATATTTTTTAAAAAAGAGCAACGGGGCTTAGAGGAAAATGGGCAGCACAGAGTCCACATGGAGGCAGTTAAGTAAAAAAAATCAAAACCCTTTGTATGTTAAACAGGACTTTGAGTTTTGCTACATGCCTTGATCTTGTCCCCATCGTGGGCACAAACCATCATTTATTTATCCTTTCTACTACTTCTGGGCATTTAGACTCTGTCCAATTTAGGAACCATTCAGATATGCTACCCTGAACTTCCATGTACATGTTTTGTAAACATGTCCACGTTTCTGTTAGCTACATCTGGAAACAGAATTGCTGGATCATAGATGTGGCAAATTTTCAGCTGTAGCAGATACCAGAAACTATTTCCCAAAGGAATTGTACCAACTGACACTCCAAACTTTGGTGTATGAGAATTTCAACCATTATACATCATCATCAAAACTTGGTATGTTTTGTCTCTTCCATTTTCTTTTGAGTGGGCATGGAATGAATTTACAATTCATTCCAACAGCAAGCCCCCCTAACCCCCGACTTGGTTCATAATCAACGTGTTATGTCCGTTTTATATTGTGTCCACCCACAGTCCGAGTTTGGTGTGGCTCAGCCTGAAGAGGATCCTCAGAAGGACACTTGATACCAACTGGGTAGTTTGGCCAGCTGAGCACTTACAGGAGGGGCTGGTTGTGAGCACTGTAGGACACTGAGAGATGGTGAAAATAATCACGGAGTTGGGTCAGAAGCAAGGGTTGACTCACAGTGAGACTTGTGCTTTAGGATCAAGTAGAACGCGTTTGCAGAATTATACCGGGAGCTAGGTAGGGAAACCAGACATGGCAACTCAAAGAGAGAGAATGTACCTCCATGTGAACTCAAAGTCAGCAGGGGTGGTGTAGCAAACACTTTACAATTAAAATTGTTTTTAAAAAGAGGGAAACTGGGTCACTTGCTCACTTTGAAAGACACGCCATTCTTGGTCATCTAGATAATTAATGGTTTACTCACATATACTAGATAATCAAATGTATTGGCACCTCTGTGTGCTGGTTTCCTCAGTTGTCTAATATTAATACAGGTTGAATATCCCTAATCTGAACATCTTAAATCTGAACTCTCCAAAATCCAAAAATGCTGCAAGGGGAAATTCTACTTGGCCTCATTTTATAGGTCACAGTCATAACACAGGTACAGAACACACGGTTGGTTTAAAATATTTTATGCAAAATATTATATAAAATTACCTTCAGGCTATGTGTATAAGGTGTGTATGAAACATAAATAAGTTATGTGCTTAGATTTGAGTGCAATCTCCAAGATTTCTTGTTATGTATATGCAATGAGAAATATATGCAAATGTTCCAAAATCCAAAAACATCTGAAATCTAAAACACTTCTGGTCCCAAGCATTTCAGATAAGGGATACTCAGCCTATAATAGTGATAATAAGAACTATCTCAAAGTCTTATCAGGACATTTAAATATCCCAATACATATAAATCACACGGTAAATGGCTGTTTTTTTCACTAGAGTTTTTCAAGACATGGAGATCGCTGAAATGTGGTTTGAATGGACAATGGTATAATATGTTTTGGAGAAGATGGGGCAACTCCCCTCACACCTCAAATCTCTGTAGCTTTCAGGTAGCATGTAAGAAGCACTCAGTAGTTCTCTTAGTTCTTTCTGAAGAGCATAGAGGTTAAAGCAGGGAGGAAGTTGAACTACTTGGATGATGGCCACATCAGAAATGAACAATGTCCACTGCAGAAAGCTTGATGGTGTGGACTTCTCTGCAGCAGCCTAAGGAAACTCTGCTCTGAAGCCTTGAGTGTGTCCTCATCTACAGCAAGGCCCAGGGTCAAGCTAAACACTCCCCAAGACAATCACATAGGTCATAACTAGAAGTTACCAGCAGAAACTGTAACTAGAGAGAGCATAATGTTGCTCCAGCACCATTTCTACAGGACAGTCTGTCCCTGCATTCTTCCATCCTGCCTCTAGCACCACCAGAAGGGGAAGACAGGGGAGTGTGTCAGAGCCAGGACATGTCTCCCTTCTCTTCCCAGGTGTTAAACTGCGAAGAGGAATGAAAATTAAAGTGCATCATCAGCACACCCACCTCCATCCACGCTCCTTGGACTGCAAGTTTGACCCTGCAGTGTTTTAATTGGGTAGGAAATTGAAGTTTGGGGCTACACTAAAATAGTTCTTAATAACAAAAAGTGATCAGGAGGCTTTAAAATTGGCTCACATTGCTTCATTTTCTTCTTAAGAAACTTTTGTAATGAAGTTTTTATCTGCAATTTTGTGGTGAACTAGCAAATTAAGGCCTACGGAAGTCAAGTTGTTTAAGAAGGTCGCATAGTCTGGCCTTTAAGCCTTGGTTATTTCAACTATGTCCCACCACCCAGGGGCAGAGATGGTAACAGGTTTAGACCAAAAGTCATTATTTTGCCCCTGTTAATTGTATTTTCTGTTGCTCCATCTACCCTAAAGCCAATAAATAAGGTTTTAATGTTATGTCATCTGAATAAAGTAATAATGTTATGTAATCATTGCCAAATAGAGGTGTGTGTATGTGCATGTATGTACAGTGATTTTTATATATTAAATATAAACTTACTTAAGAATGGGTTCATAAAAAGTAATAGGTTGTTATTTCAGCATTTCAAGAACTTTCTTGAAAAATTCTGATGAGGGAGGGTTTAAGTTGGCCAATTAAAAGCAGCTGAGCATCAAATCAAGAACTCAATCTCATTCATAACAACTCCTCAGAAAATGAAATACCAAGGGACATATTTAACCAAAGAGATGAAAGATCTTTACAAGAAGAACTGCAAAACACTGATGAAAGAAATTGTAGGGAACACAAGCAAATGGAAAAGCATTCTACGTTCATGGATTGGAAGAATCCACAATGTTAAAATGACCATTCTACCCAAAGTGATATACAGGGTCAACACAGTGTCTATCAAACTACCATAGTCATTTTTCACAGAATTAGAAAAAACAATCCTAAAATTCCCATGGAACACAAAAGGAGCGTGAATAGCCAAAGTAATGCTCAACAAAAAGAAAAAAAATGAAGACATCATATTACCCAACTTCAAATTATACTATATGGCTCTAATAACGAATTCAGCATGATATTGGTACAAAGGCAGACACGTGAACAAATTGAACAGAATAGAGTATTCAGAAATTAATATAAATACCTAAAACTAACTTGTCTTCAACAAAGCAGACAAAGACCTACTCTGGGGAAAGGACAACCTAGTCAATAAATGCTGCTGGAAAAGTTTGATAGCCAATGCGGAAGAATAAAACTGGATCCCTGCATCTTATCACATACAAATATTAACTTAAGATGAATTAAAGACTTAAATGTCTGACCTGAAACCATAGAAATCCTAGAGGAAGACCTAGAAAAAACTCCTGGACACTGGCCTAGGCAAAGATTTTATCACAAAGACCCCCAAAAACAAATGCAACAAAAACAAAAATAAATAAGTGGGACTTAATTAAGCTGCAAAACTTCTGCACAGCAAAAGAAATAATTAGCAGAGTAAATAAGAAACCTACGGAATAGGAGATAATTTTGTAAACAGTGCATCAACAAAGGACTAATATCCAGAGTATACAAATAACAAACAAATCATCAAGAAAAAGCAAACAACTCCATTAAAAAGTGGGCAAATGACACGACCCAATATTTCTCAAAAGAAGATTTACAAATGGCCAACAAACATATGAAAAAATAATCAACCTCACTTCTCATTAGGGAAATGCAATTGAAACCACAACAAGATAACACCTTACACCAGTAAGAATGACTATTACTGTAAAAATCACAGAACAATAGATGTTGGCATGGATGTAGTTAAAAGGGAATGCTTATACATTGTTGGTAGGAGTGTAAATTAGTACAACCTTTATGGAAATCAGTATGGACATTTCTTAAATAACTAAAAGTAAATCTACTATTTGATCTAGCAATCCCACTACTTGGTACCTACCCAAAGAAAAATAAGTCGTTACACAAAAAAGATACTTACACTCCCATGTTGATCACAGCACAATTCACAATTGCAAAGATGTGGAATCAGCCTAAATATCCATCCAATAATCAGTAGGTAAAAAAAACATGGTAGAAATAGACCATGGAATACCATTCAGCTATTATATAATATACTATACTATATATTGCAAAATATACTATATAACAGCATTACAATATATAGTATACTATCATATATAGTATACTATAATACTATGCATAGTATTACTATAATACTCTTACTATCATATTATGTACTATGGTATTGCATATAGTAATAATGCTATATACAGTATTATGATCTATAGTAGCATACCATAATGCTATTCATAATTTATAGTATTACAGTATATAGGAGTAGACTATAATACTATTCATAGTATTATAGTATGTAGTATGCTATAATACTATTCATAGTATGCTATAACACTACATAGTATACTGTAATACTATATTTCAGAACAGAAGAATATGTTCTGCAGCAACTTGGATGGAATTGGAGACCAGTATCCTAAATGAAGTAATGCAGAAACAGAAACTGGCCACCACATGTTCTTACTTATAAGTGGAAGCTAAGCCATGGGTCTGCAAAGACATGCAGAATAGTGTAATGCACATTAGATACAGTGCAGGGGAGGTTGGGAAGGGACAAAGGATGAAAAATCACCTCTTGGGTACAACGTGCGCTAGTGGAGGTGATGGGTACACTTAAAGCCGTACACTTCTTCACCACTGCATAATACATCCAAGTAACTCAAAACCACTTGTACTCCTTAAGCTATTGAATTACAATTTTTTCAAAAAAGAAAAAAAAACTTCTGAGGGTTCGGTATAGTGAGATATAATTATACTTACTTCATAAAATGTTCTATGGTCAATGTGAATGTATTCTGAAGAGTTAAAAATTCCAAGTAGCCCATTGCTAATGACCTCTATGAGGACAGGAAAGCAATTCACCCTTTTCGTATTGCATGCTATTGAAAATCTGAGATCCTAAAAATATAAAAAAATTAATTCTAAGTTCTTATACAACAAATATTGAATTTAATGAACGAATATAGTAGAAAATCATTCAAATTATTGATAATATAATAAGGCCAAATGACTGAATATGATTAATATTATCATTATTCATATTATTTGATTAATTCCCAGTATAATGAAAGGAATCCAGTATTTTGACTTCTACATGTCATAATATGGACCATATGGACATTTATGCATAAGCTTCACAAAATAAAATATCTCAAATGATATTTTGTAGCAACACTATAAAACTGCATGGTAGAAACCTCTCTTTATTATGGCTATAGACTTTGTTTCAAAATGTGATACAGTCACTTTATAAGTAAAGAAAGTATGGATACTTGGGAAGCCAGAGGGGCAGGCAGTTGTAATGACAGCATAAGTTTTCACAAACACTGAGCATACACATAAAATCTAATTTAAAATGACAAATGATGTCACATACATAATTTGTCATATATAATACCATTTAATTTGTACATAATATATTATATATAATATCATTAAATTTGTATAAATTTAATAAAATATGTCACATATAATAATGACATGTCATTATATATAAAAGCATATATAATTATATATAAATATATAACATGTCGCATACTAATAATGACATATATGTCATTATATATAAAAATATGTCATTATTTTTCCTCAAAGGAAAAAAAATGTGAATTATTTATATTGTCCAAATTGTGGGCAAGCCTTGAGAATGCATTTTTGGCCATCATAAATTAACGAAGTGTATTGTATCTAAATAGTTACTTAAAGTAATGAGTATTGATTTAAAAAGGGTGCTGTTTTAAAAACTATTCTTCTGAGAAGACAAGAAAATAACTTGATTAAAATATATTGAGGACTAGTTCAATTGAAGGTAATTTCTTACTTAATCGTTGGCATGAAAAGAGTTCCTGAAAACTTACTGTGGCAAGCTACAAATGGCCAAGCCTTACAACACTTATCAGCTACAACTTCCCGCAACGTCTACCATCGGGCTCTCTGACTCAAAGGCCTCCGGGGGAAGGTGGGCAAGAGGAATGAATGGAGCAGCAGAGAGATGCAGCAAGCAGAACATTGAAGGCCAAGTCGAAACTGAGCCGTGGTCCTCAGTTTCAACCAAGAGCAAGGTCTAAATTGATTATTGGAATGGAATGTGACGGTAAGAGTGCTTGAATAAATTATTGGTTAGACCTCGCAATACGGGAGGAGTCAAGTAGCGTTTTATTTCGCATCGTTACACTGGCGGCCACACGCAAATGCCCTCGCAGGGCACCTTCTTCCATAATAAGAACTCTCTCATTTGCTTATGTCAACTTGGCCTTTTATATCAGCGGCTGCAAGTTATTCGAATCGTACGCCCACGGTCCATTGTCAGTGGAAGGCAGCCCTTAGAGTCCCACCCACCTTTTCATTCCCCGACACAGCGATAGCACCATTGTAGGATCCCTCGTCTGCGCCATTTCTAGTTCCAAAGGCATCCACTTCCAAGGATATGTTCTGTCGCCTCAGTGAATATATAAAGTCATCAATACTTGACCCTAGGTAAAGATCAAAGGAGGCAAACATGAAATATAACAATGGTCAAGTGATATTTTAGAAATTGGTTGCATCACTTAAAGTATATCATACAATGGATCGTTTGATAATTCCCTTAAAAAGGCGCAATTAATGCTATGATACTGAAATCCATTCTGACATCATACATATGACAAGATTGTTTACCTAGAGCCTAGGCATTTAATTATAATTTCTATTAGTATAAAAATGCTAGTTGCTGTTAACATTATAATCCTTGAAGCTATTCATCTTCTACCTTCTTATAAATTTGAAGCCTTTTTTTTCCAGAGCTCAGCAATGCACAGTCATACAAATAATACAGAAAGACTTCAAAGTTAGTCAACGCTTCACCCTCCTAAATCCTTGCTGGTTGCTTTGCTCCGTAAGCATTAAGGTTTTAGTAAACTGTCCGGATGTGTTTCTAAAACAAGCTCTCCAATCTTGCATTTTTCATTTTAAAATTAATTTTCTGTTTGGCTTCACATGTGCTTTCTAAAAAACTACAAAATTCATTTTTTGTTTGTGTTTTGTTTTGAGGGGAATCTCTCAACAAGAATGACATTGAGAAGTTGCATCTTAACCTCATGTTTACCCGTTTTATTGATGACCAGCAAACGGGTCAGAGGATCTTGTGGCTGCTGTCCTGGTGAGAGGAAGTACTTGTTTGGAGCCAAGTCCCAACTTTTTGAATAGAACTCATAGAACAGATGTTCCAAGAGGTGAGGGATAAAGCTAATGCTGAAAAGTAATAACCTATGGGGAGGAAAATAGAAAGTAAAACTGATTGTTTTCACTGTGTCCAATGTCTCTATTGACAAACAACTTGGCGCTATTGCCACTTTAAGTTTCTTGGTATTCTGTTCCAATGACGGCAATCACCTGTTCAAAATACAAAACAAAGCCTTAATTGTTCCTTATTATTTATAAAACACACGCTCTTTAGCTCTATGTAATATATTCTTCTTCTTATTTTATTTTGCAGATGTGAGACACAACGTTCTGTGGACTATATTCTTAAAACTATTTTTATTTTTTTCATGTGTTGCAATTAACTCAGATTAATAGCAGCTCTTTAGATTCCTCATGTAGCCCCATACTCAGTGTCACCCCCTCTGCTTGAATTTCCCTCCATCTCCCTCTTCTTAGGGAAACAAGCTCAATTCTTCCACACCAAATTCAAATTCTTCCTTAGTATTTTCTCGGATGCTCGTATGTTGGCATAATATCTCCGGCTGAATGACAAGGTTCACAAGGTTGTGTATTTAGTATGTGTCTAATCAGCTTCAAGGACAGACTGCGTGTCTGATGTATTTAGATATGTGTCACAGTAATCTAATAATGGAATGTTGCATAGAGGTGCCCACAGAGATTTTTAGACGAATGAGTGTTCTCCATGGAGAGACACACTCATGCAAGAAGGAAGTCCCCCGTGACAATGCTGCAGCTCTGGAGGTATTTGGGAGCCTTACAGTGGACTCCAGATACAAGCATGAAGCCAGGACAGAGCCTGGCACAGGGGCCTCATGACCATGGCATGGAAATTCTACCAAAGTGTCCAATCTGCCAAAAGCAACATGAACGTTAACCAGAATTTTCAGCCTGCTGTTCTGCCCTGTTAATTTCAGACTTACCAGACGCCACAGTTGCATTAAACCAATTCCTTGAAATAAATATCCTTATACATTTTAATATGCTATTGTTTGCATTTCTCTGGGAAATCCTGACATATACACATCTTGGTATCTCAGAGAAAGAGGATAAGGGGTCTTTGGGATGGGACATAAGTGCTTATATCCACATGCTTGTGAAGAGCTATTTCAACCCACTAGTAAGAACAAAAGCTGTGTGAAATTAAAAGAACAATCCCGATATTCATCTGCTTTAATTCTATGTTTACATGATTTAAAATGGTTTATTTAAAAACATTTCTTTGTTTAAAAGACCATATACATTTGCTGTAATTTGAGGGTTTAAAAAAAGATGTTTCACTCTGAAATTTATTTTGAGTTCACAGAACAAACCAACCTGAAATACTCAGATACTCACATAGTCAACAGACCTTTTCTTTCACGCCTTAACTTTAGGAAGCGAACTCTTGCCATTGCAAAGAACTGCTGCCTCCAGAGTACCATGCCACTGATGGTTTTCCCTGTTTCACTGAGGGAAGACAATACCTGTTGCAGCTCAACAAGACTTCCTGTGTCTTTTGTCCCATCATTTTGTGACTGTCCCCAAATGCCAATACCTAAAACATAAGACCAGTATTATATAAAATGCCATTTGAGCTGTGTATTATTTAGCTTTTCTTATGATCATCTTTTCAACCACAGATGTCAAAGTTAGCATCTTGGGCCAAGATGCAGTTTGTGGCATTATTCAAGCAACTATGAGACAAATGGAAAAGAAGCATAAAATACTAATGCAATAAAAGAAAATGTTGTGTTTTCTGATTTTAAAAGTACTTTGGAGCTTTACAAGACTCTAATTCACTCTAGGAAAATCAATGAAAAGAAACTCATAAAGAAAGGTATGTATTGTAAGAGATAAATGATCTTAGTATTTCTGACCAAGGGAGGACAGGTAGATCATGTAAAAGTCCTTCTTCTCCCCTCCAAGAATGTAAAAATCAAAGAACATAAAAATAGTAGGAACAATGTTTTTAATATATATATGGCTAAAAACAAGATGAAAGCTACCTCTTTTGAAGACAAACTTAGAGAAAATGGCTAACACTAGGCTTCTAGAAATCTATAAAGTGTGTACATTAAAAGTTCACTATAGAGAGAAGCGGCAAGATGGCGATGGGGCAAAGCGGTCTGTGAAGCCCTCTGCAAGGGAGATCTGCAGTGGGTCTCTGACTCTCACCCCCAGGGGGCTACGGACCCCAGCAACGCAGTCTGCTTTTCATACGGACCTCGGCCGTTGCCACCACTGCGGCATCACAACGGACTGGACAGTCACTGCGGCGCAGACGGTGCCACCGCCGCCGTTGCCACGGCCGCCTCAGCCGACGCCCCCACCTCCCCACCCCCACCGCCACCGCCGCCGCCGCCATCGCCGCCGCCACCGTTGCCGCCGTGGCTGCTGTGGCCAGCGTGACAGCAGTAGCACATCGTACCACCCGGGCCGGAGGCAACCCACTTCAAACCACTTCAGGTAAGATCTGCTGGGATCGCTGCCACCTCTCCTGTGACCAAGAAATCCTGGCCGCCCGCTCTGTGTCTCCTGTTGTCTGCCCTGAGGCAGGCAGCCATCTTGTTCCTGTCCAGCCCCCTCTGGGGCGAGCAGCTGAGATAGCACCACCTGTTGGCGATCCAAGGTAACAGCACCGAAACGGGCGAAACAAGCTTGATAAAGACATAGGCCAGAGTGGTGAACAGAGGGTGATCTGAACTGTCCTTCACAGCAGACCAGGGGCAACTGACCCTAACTGCAAACTAACTTACCAGCTTGAAAAGAAAACTAGAAATCAGGCCTGAAAGGGCATTGGACTTCAACGAAATGTCTCAGAGTGTGCTTCATTGATTCTATTAGTTTAATGACTTAATTCTATTCCTACTGTATTGTTCCCTTTTTTCTTTTTTCCTTTTCCTTTTCTTCTCTTTTCTTCTCTCTGTAAACCATATCTTTGTATAGAGGAACAGCACACTAATAAGTTGGTTGGTTAGCTTGTATGTTAGCATCCCCATGTTTTATTTTTATTTTTTGTATGAGAGTCGGTTCGTCTGTAGCTGTGGTCTATTGTTTTTATCTGTTTCAGTATAGGCCTCTCTTTCTATTTGTTGGCACACTCGTTTGTTCCCCCCCCCTTACTCCTCTATCTCTCCACTCCCCTCTTCCACCCACTATCTGCTCCATTCTCTCCCCTCTGCTAACCACATTTTATTTCAGGGAGTAAACTACAGCCCCACTGCATGGACAGATTACAGGGCAGTGGGAAGTGGGCTCCACATTATCCACACACCTGTCAGCGAAAACCAGGACCTGCAGATGGACTTTGAATCACAGCTCCCCGCTTAAGTAAATCTCAAAACTGCACAAAGGATCACCTTCAGTGCAACTCCAGAATTGAACAAAGTAAGAGGGCATACATAAAGAATAGGAGATTGAACAAACAGAAGTAAAATCAATCCTTTTACCCCTGAATAACAGAATTAAAGAAGACGGTGACGTGGAGGAAAAGAAAAAGTAGGGAGGGGGAAAAACTGCACAAATGAAGAAAAACCAAAAGAAGAATATAGGTCTCACACAGACCCCTGGGAAATCAGACACTGAGAAAACAGATTCTGGAGCACAAACAATGAAGAGCCCCCAGAATGACTGGTTTCATGCAACAAACCCAGACATCAAGACATTAATGGAGATAATTTTAAAAATTGAGGCAAGACAAGAGGAAAATAGGAAGGAGCTGATGTCAGAAAAGACAGCAGTAAAGAAATACTGTTATGGAAATGAATAACAGACTAATAAGCG
>NW_007250854.1:0-625 GCF_000164805.1 Carlito syrichta
TCCTCTCCATTCTGTTCCATTTCTCTCCATTCCATTCCTCTCCATTCCATTCCTTTCCATTCCATTCCAGTCCTTTCCATTCCTCTCCATTCCATTAATTTCCATTCCTCCCCTTTCCTTTCCATTCCTCTACATTCCATTCCATTCCACTCCATTCCATTCCTCTCCATTCCATTCGTTTCCTCTCCATTCTTTTCCATTTTCCTACATTTCCATTGCATTCCATTCCATTCCATTTTATTCCTCTCGATTCCATTCCATTCCTCTCCTTTCCCTTCCTCTCCATTCCATTCCACTCCCTTCCATCCCATATCAATGCATTCGTCTCCATTTCATTTCTCTGCACTCCATTCCATTCCTTACAATTCAACTACAGTCATTCCATTCCATTCGATTCCTCTTCATTGCATTCCATTCCATTCCATTCCACTCCATTCTTCTCCACTCCCTTCCATTCCATTCCATTCCTCTCCCTTCCAGTCCATTCTATTGTATACCATTCCATTCCATTCCTCTCCATTCCTTTCCATTCCATTCCTCTCCATTCTATTCCATTCCTTTCCTCTCCATTCCATTCTATTCCATTCCATTCCATTTCTTTCCATTCCATTTCATTCCATTCTTC
>NW_007250854.1:1147-3160 GCF_000164805.1 Carlito syrichta
CCAATGCCTCTCCATTTCATTCCATTCCACTCCATTCCTCTCCATGCCATTCCGTCCATTCTGTTCCATTCTGTTCCATTCCACTGCATTCCATTCCATTCCCTCCATTCCATCTATTTCATTCCTTTCCTTTCCATCCCTCTACATTCAATTCCATTTCATTTCATTCCACTCCATTATATACAATTCATCTCCATTCCATTCCTCTCCATTCCATTCTTCTCCATTCCTTTCCCTTCCATTCAATTCCATAGCATTCCATTCCATTTCATTCCATTCCTCTCCATTCAATTCCATTCCATTCCTATCCAATCCATTCCATTCCATTCCTCCGCATTCCTTTCCATTCTATTCCATTCCTCTCCATTCCATTCATTCCCATTACATTCCGTTTCATGCCATTTCATTCAATTCCTCTCCATTCCATTCCACTCCTTTCCCTTCCATTCCATTCCCTTCAATTCATCTCCTTTCTGTTCCATTCCTCTCCATTCCATTCCATTCCGTTCCTCTCCATTCCATTCCATTCCTCTCCACACCATTCTTTCCTCTCCATTCCATTCCATTATTATCCATTCCATACAATTCTTCTTCATTCAATTTCATACCATCCATCCATTCCCCTCCATTCCATTCCTCTCGATCCCATTACATCCCATTCCATTCCATACAGTTCTTCTCCATTCCATTCTTCTCCATTCCAGACCATTCCTCTGCATTCCATTCCTCTCCATTCTGTTCCATTCCTCTCCATTCCATTCCTCTACATTCCTTTCATTTCCTTTCCATTCCTTTCAATTCCATTCCAGTCCTCTCCATTGCTCTCCATTCCATTCATTTCCATTCCTCCCCTTTCCATTCCATTCCTCTACTTTCCATTCCATTCCACTCCATTCCATTCCTCTCCATTCCATGCGATTCCTCTCCATTCCTTTCAATTTTTCTACATTCCATTCCATTCCATTCAATTTTATTCCTCTCGATTCCATTCCATTCCTCTCCTTTCCCTTCCTCTCCATTCCATTCCACTCCATTCCATTCCATATCAATGCATTCGTTTCCATTCCATTCCATTTCATTTCTCTGCACTCCATTCCATTCCTTACAATTCAACTACAGTCATTCCATTCGATTCCTCTTCATTGCATTCCATTCCATTCCACTCCATTCTTCTACACTCCCTTCCATTGTTTTCCATTCCATTCCTCCCCATTCCATTCCATTCCATTGCAATCCATTCCATTCCATCCTCACCATTGCTCTTCATTCCAGTCTATTCCATTACTCTCCATTCCATTCCAATCCTCTCCCTTCCATTCTATTCTACTATGTTCCATTCCATTTCTCTCCATTCCATTCCATTTCTTTCCTCTACATTCCATTCCATTCCACTCCTCTCCTTTCCAATCCACTCCATTCCTTTCCTCACCATTCCATTACATTCCATGCCATTCCATAACATTCCATTCTATTCCTCTCCATTCCAATCCATTCCATTATTCTGCATTTCATTCCATCCATACAATTCTTTTTCATTCAATTTCATACCATCCATCCATCCCATTCCTATGATTCCATTCCATTCTATTCCATTCCTCTCCATTCCATTCCATTCCTCTGTATTCCCTTCCATTCAATACAGTTCTTCTTCATTCCATTCCTTTCCATTCGAGATCATTCCTCTCTATTCCATTCCTCTCTATTCTTTTTCATTCCTCTCCATTCCATTCCATTCCTCTACATTCCATTCAATTCCATTCATTTCCATTCCATTCCATTCCATTCCATTCCATTCTATTCCTTTCCATTCCATTCCAGTCCATTCCATTCCTCTCCATTCCATTCCTCCCCATTCCATTTTATTCCATTCCCATTCATTCCTCTCAATTCCATTCCATTCCATTCCTCAGCATTCCATTCCATTCCATTCCACTCCATTCCATTCTATTCCACTCCCTTCCATTCTTCTCCATTCCATTTTTTCCCATTCCATTCTATTGCAATCCATTCCAT
>NW_007250854.1:3180-4866 GCF_000164805.1 Carlito syrichta
TCCTTTCTTCTCCCTTTCATCCATTCCTCTCCATTCCATTTTATTCCATTCCCTTTCATTTCTCTCAATTCCATTCCATTCCATTCCCCACCATTCCATTCCATTCCTTATAATTCACCTCCATTCCATTCCATTCCATTCCATTCCATTCCATTCCTCTGCATTCCATTCCATTCCATTCCATCCTATTCCATTACCTTCCATTCTTCTCTATTCCATTTTTTCCCATTCCATTCTATTGCAATCCATTCCATTCCTCTCCATTCCGTTCCATTCCATTCATTTAATTTTCATTCCCTCTATTCCATTACTCTCCATTACTCTATTCCACTCCATCCCTTCCATTCCTCTACATTTCATTCCATTTTTCTCCACTTTTTTCTATTCCATTCCATTAATGTCCGTTATTACATTCCTTCCCATTCCATTCCAATTCATTCCTCATCATTCCATTCCATTACATTCTTCTTGACTGCATTACATTCCACTCCACTCCATATCATTCCATGCCTCTCCATTACATTACATTCCTCTCCATTCCATTCCATTCATCTGCATTGCCTTCAATTCTTCTCCGCTCCAGTCCATTTGTCTTCATTTCATTCCCTTCCATTCCTCTCATTTCCACTCTAATCCATTCCATTCCATTCCATTCTTCTCCATTCCTCTCGATTCCATTCACTTCCAATCCTCTCCATTCCATTCCATTCCTTTCTATTTCTTTCCATTCCTCTCTATTCCAGTCCATTTCATTTCTCTCCATTCCTTTCCATTCTATTCCTCTCCATTACATTTTATTCTGCTACAGTCCATTCCATTGCATTCCACTACATTGCTTTCCACAGTATACAATTCCATACCATTCCACTACTCTCCATTCAATTCCATTCCATTCCATTATTCTCCTCCATTCAATTTCATACCATCCATCCATTCCATCCCATCCCATTCCATCCAATCCCATCCCATTCCATTCCATTTCTCTGCATTCCATTCTATTTCATACAGTTCTTCTCCATTCCTTTCCTCTCCATTCCAGATGATTCCTCTCCATTCCATCCACTCTATTATGTTCCATTCCTCTCCATTCCATTCCATTCCTCTGCATTCCATTCAATTCGATTCCATTCCGTTCCATTCCATTCCTTTCCATTCCCTTCCATTCCATTCCTCCCCATTCTGTTCCGTTCCTCTCTATTCCATTCCTCTCCATTCCTTTCCATTCCTCTGCATTCCATTCAATTCGATTCCATTCCATTCCATTCCTCCCCATTCTGTTCCGTTCCTCTCTATTCCATTCCATTCCTCTCCATTCCATTCCCCTCCATTCCATTCCATTCCTCTCCATTCCATTCCTTTCCATTCCATTCCATTCGTCTCCATTCCCTTCCTCTCCATTCCATTCCACTCCATTCCATTCCAGTCCTCTCCATTCCGTTTCACTCCTTTCCATTCCATTCCATTACTCTCCATTCCATTCCTCTCCATTCCATTTCATTGCCTTCCATTCCATTCCTCTCCATTCCATTCCGTTCCTCCCCATTCCATTCCATTCCTCTCCATTCCATTCCTCTCCATTCCATTCCATTCTATTCCATTGCATTCTTCTGCATTCCATTCCATTCTATTCTATTCCATTCCTCTCCATTCCATTCCATACAATTCATCTCCATTCCATTCCATTCC
>NW_007250854.1:5196-6806 GCF_000164805.1 Carlito syrichta
ATTCCATGCCACTCCACTCTTCTCCATTCCATTCAATTCCATTCCATTCCTCTCCATTCCATTCCATTCTTCTTCTATCCATTACAATCCATTCATTTGCATTCCAAACCATTCCATTCCATTTCATTCCTCTCCATTCCATTCAATTACATTCTATTCCTATCCATTCCATTCCATTCATTCCTCTATATTCCGTTTTAGTCCATTCCGTTCCTCTCCATTCTATTTCATTCCATTCCTCCCCATTCAATTCCATTCCTCTACATTCCATTCCAATCCTCTCCATTCCATTCCGTTCCTCTCCATTCCATTCGATTCCATTCCATTTCTCTCCTTTCCATTCCATTCCTAAAAATTCATCTCCATTCCAATCCATTCCATTCCTCTCCATCCCCTTACATCCCATTCCATTCCATTCCTCTGCATTCCATTCCATTCCATTCCTCTCCATTCCATTATTCTCCATTCCATTCCATCCATACAATTCTTCTCCATTCAATTCCATCCATTTGATTCCATTAGATTCCATTCCATTCTATTCCATTCCTCTCCGTCCCCTCCATTCCATTCCTCCCCATTCCATTCCATTCCCTTCCATTCCATTCCATGCTCTCCATTCCAGTCCATTCTTCTCCATTCCATTCTATTCTACTATGTTCCATTCCATTCCTTTCCATTCCATTCCTTTCCATTCTTTCCATTCCATTCCTTTCCTCTACATTCCATTCCATTCCATTCCTTTCATCTCCATTCCAGTCCATTCCATTCCTCTCCATTCCATTCCATTCCTCTCCATTGCTCTCCATTCCAGTCCATTCTATTCCTCTCCATTCTATTCCATTCCATTCCCCTACATACCATTCTATTCCACTACGTTCCATTCCCTTCCTCTCCATTCCATTGTATTCCATTCCTTTCCATTCCATTCCTTTCCTCTCCATTCCATTGCATTCCACTCCATGCCTCTCCATCCCATTCCATTCCATCCCATGCCTCTCCATTTCATTCCATTTCACTCCATTCCTCTCCATCCCATTCCGTCCATTCCATTCCATTCCGTTCCATTCCATTGTGTTCCATTCCATTCCCTCCATTCCATCTATTTCATTCCCTTCCTTTCCATCCCTCTGCATTCAATTCCATTCCATTTCATTCCTCTCCATTCCATTTCATTCCATTCCATTCCTCCCCATTCCATTCCATTACATACAATTCATCTCCATTCCATTCCTCTCCATTCCATTGTAATCCATTCCCTTCTTCTCCATTCCTTTCCCTGACATTCAATTCCATACCATTCCATTCCATTTCATTCCATTCCATTAAATTCCTTTCCATTCCATTCCATTCCATTCGTATTCAATCCATTCCATTCCATTCCATTCACCCGCATTCCTTTCCATTCCATTCCATTCCATTCCTAACCATTCCATTCCATTCATTTCCATTCCATTCCATTCCACTCCATTTCATTCCATTCCTCACCATTCCATTCCATTCCCTTCCCTTCCATTCCATTCCCTTGAATTCATCTCCTTTCTGTTCCATTCCTCTCCATTCCATTCCATTCCGTTCCTCTCCATTCCATTCCATTCCTCTCCACACCATTC
>NW_007250855.1:0-6430 GCF_000164805.1 Carlito syrichta
CCCAGATTCCTGTTTCGAAACCCTGATTCTTGTTTAGCCCTTAGTAAGAAGTCATGTAGATTTTTTGATAGAGGAACCGTGGAAAACAGATTTTTTCTATTTTATTAGCAACAGGCCATGTCATTTCCTGTATATGAGGATTGGTATTACCCACATTCATGCCTCGAATCTCTGATTCTTCTATAGCCATCAGCCAGATG
Source organism: Carlito syrichta (assembly GCF_000164805.1). Lineage (NCBI taxonomy): Eukaryota > Metazoa > Chordata > Mammalia > Primates > Tarsiidae > Carlito > Carlito syrichta. The sequence goes on from NW_007250855.1 coordinate 201, forward strand.
CCCTGTAGATTTTCAGGAATGAGAACTAGTATAACCCAGATTCCTCCTTTTTTTCCAACAGCCGTGCAGTTACCTGTATATGAGTACTCCTGATAACAGATACATGCGTCGAAAGTTTGATTCTTGTTTAGATCTTAGGAAGATGCCGTATATTTTTTGGAGATTGAGAAAACAGGTCACCCACATTCCTAACTCCTTCTTAGGAAAGTTCAGTGTATTTGTCTGTATATGAGCATCTCATTTCCCTAGCTTATGCTTCAAAAACCCAAATTCGTTATTAGCCCATAGCAAGAAACCCTGAAGTTTAATTGGGATGGAAGACACGTGTAAACCAGATTCCTTATTCTCCTTTAACAATAGACAGTGCAGATTCCTGTATATGAGGACTCCCACAATCCAGATTCCTACTCCCAAAATCTGAATGGTGGTTATCTCTTAGGAAGATGGTCTGTAGCTTTTTGGGATGGAGGCCTCGTGCAACCAAGATTCCTTGTTTTTCCATAGCAACAGGTCGTGTAGTGTTCTGTATATAAGGGCTCCCATTACTGAAATTCCTGCTTCATTGTCAGCAAGACGCCAAGATATTTCCTGGTGACCTAGAATTACAGTTGCTTGGATAACAAGAGAAAGACTCCCATAAAGTTCTTGAGGAATTGTACGCAAGATTCCTGGTACCTTTTCAAAAGACACACTGAAAATTTGGCGACATAGAATCCCAGATTGCTGATTAAACCTTATCAAGAGACTTTGTAGTTTTAGGTGATTGAGAACTCCAAAACCAGATTCCCTCTCCGTTCTCATCAAGATGCCCTGATTTTCCCTGTCCATGTGGATTCCAATACTCTGTGTACAAAAATGCAGATGCCCAGATGTTTCCTTGGGACATGGAATCCATGAATCCTTGTTACATTTTAATAATTTGTACTAATTATTTGGCTACTGCAAAACGCTCGGCAAGATGATATTTTTTTTCCTGGAAACTGACATTAATTGTCCCGAGGAACCTAATGGATTTGAACTACTAGATATCCGATTACAACTCTCAAGAGGACCAGAATGTTGCATACTAAATATTTGGCAACTGAAAACCCTAGGCCCCTCTACAAGAAAAGTACAAATGCAAATTTAAGGATTACCAAGTTCATCCTAACACCAAATTTACATCCAAATATGGCAATATGATACTTTTTTTCTGGGAATCTGGCTTTAATTGTCCCGAGGAACTTAAGGGATTTGTACTACCAGATACACGATTACAACTCTCAAGAGGATCAGAATGTTGCTAGCGTCCTGAAATGACTGATTCATAATACCCACAAGTCAAATATCTCTGAAACATGAGACGAGCTCGAAGCCTTGAATCTTGTTTATACCTCAGCAAGACACCCTGAGAATTTTTCGGATTGTGGACTAGTGTATCACAGATTCCTTATTCTTCTTTACCGAAGGGCCGTGTAATGTCCTGCATATGAGGACTTCCTTTCCCCAGAATCCTGTTTGGAAACCCTGATTTTTGTTTTGCCATTAGCAAGTTGTCATGTAGATATTGTGACGGAGGAACCATGAAAAAGAGGTTTCTTAGTTCTCCTTAGCTAGAGATCATATAGATTCTGCATATGAGGAATGCTGTTACCTTTGTTCCAGCTTCTAAACCCTGATTCTTGTTTAGCCCACAGGAGATGGCCTGTTGATTTTAAGGACTGAGGACTGCTATAACCCCGATTCTTTTTCACCCTTGGCAAGGGGCTGTTTATTTTCCCGTATATTAGGATTCTCATTAGATACATAGTTCTTCGAAACTCTGATTCTTTATAGAACTTTCCAAGATGTTCTGAAGATTTTTGGGACTGAGGACTCGTGTAACCCAGATTCCTTATTCTTTCTTAGCAAAAGGTCATGTAGTTGCCTGTAAATATGGACTCCATTTTCGAGATTCATGCTCAAAAACACCATGATTCGTGTTTAACCCACAGCAAGATGACCTTAAGTTTTTTGGGGTTTGAGTACCTGAGTAACGCAGATTCCTTATTCTTACTTAGCAGTAGGCTTTGAAGTTTCCTTCATGTGAGGACTCCCATTACCCAGATTCCTACTTCAAATACCTGATTCGTGGTTACATCTTAGGAAGACGGCCTGTATTTTTTGGAATTGAGGACTCATATAACGAAGATTCCTTATACTTCCTTAGCAATATGACATTTAGTTTCCTGTACATGATGACTTCTATTACCCAGCTTTCTGTTTCACTCTGCAGGATGACGAGACAGTTCCTGGTTACCGAGAGTTACAGATTTTAGGATATCAAGAGAAAGACATCCATAATGTTCTTTGGGAACTGGAATCAAAAATTCCTGGTTCCCCATCACATGACCTCCTCAAAATGTGGAATATTCCAAACCCAAAACCCAATGACTAACTGCCCACCTACAGGAATTTTCTGTACTTTGAGGTCACCTGAATCGAGAAATTTTGTACCAATATACCTTTTGATTCTGGGGAATAGGATTCTGTTCGTAGATTGTCCCAGGAAACAAAAGGATTTCTAGGGCCAAATCCTTGATTACAACTAAAAAGAGGACCAGAAAGATCCTGAGGATCTGTAATGACATATTTAGGATATCCACGGAGCAAGTAGCTCTGAAAATGTAGGGACTCAGCAGCCCAGATTGCTGATTAAACCTTATCAAGAGGCCCTGTAGATTCCGGAAAATGAGAACGCCTAGAACCGGATTTCCTTTAAATTCTCAGTAAGATGCCCTGATTTTTCTTGTCGATTTGTACTCCAAATTCAGTATATCAAAAGACTCATGCCCAGAAGTTTCCTAGGTTCGTGGATTCCATGATTCCTGGTTATCATTAAAAGTACGTAGTAAACATTTGACAAGTGCAAAACCCTTGTCCCGTCTCAAAATAAATAGAGACATGGAAGCGAAAGGATTACAGGGTTCACCTTAAGACCAGAGTTACATCCAAATATGACAGAAAGATTCTTTTTGTCCTAGAATCTGGCCTTAGTTCTTCTAGGAACCTAACTGACTTGGAGTGCCTATACCATTTACAACCTTTAGGAGGACCAGAATGTTGCTGGAGTCCTGAATTGACTGATTCATAGTATCCGAATGCTAAATTGCTCTGAAACATCTGGGGAGCTCGAAGATCTGTTTCTTGTTTTTTCCATAGCAGACAACCTGGGAATTTTTTGGATTGAGTGTGCGTACAACAATGATTCTTTATTCATACTTAGTTGGAGGTCATGTGGTGTCCTTTATGTGAGGACTGTCTTTCCCTTGATTACTGTTTCGAAATCCTGATTCTTGTTTAGCCCTTAGTAAGAAGTCATGTAGATTTTTTGATAGAGTCACCGTGGAAAACAGATTTCTTCTCTTTTATTAGCAAGAGGCCATGTAGTTTCCTGTATATGAGGATTGCTATTACCCACATTCATGTCTCGAATCCCTGATTCTTCTTTAGCCGGCAGCAAAATGCCCTGTAGATTTTCAGGACTGAGGACTCATATAACCCAGATTCCTTATTTTTAGCAACAGCCGTGCAGTTACCTGTATATGATTACTCCTGTTCACAGATACATGCGTCGAAAGCTTGATTCTTGTTTAGATCTCAGGAAGACGCCATATATTTTTTGGAGATTGAGAAAACATGTCACCCACATTCCTTATTCTTTCTTAGGAAAAATCAGTGTATTTGCCTGTATATGAGGATTTCATTTCCCTAGTTTATGCTTCAAAAACCTAAATTCGTGTTTAGCCCTTAGCAAGAAACACTGATGATTTATTGGGATGGAGCACACGTGTGAACCAGATTCCTTGTTCTCCTTTAGCAATAGACAGTGCAGTTTCCTGTATATGAGGACTCCCATTATCCAGGTTCGTACTCCCAAAACCAGATTGGTGGTTCTCTCCTAGCAAGACGATCTGTAGGTTTTTGGGATGGAGGCCTCCTGTAAACAAGATTCCTTATTCTTCCATAGCAACAGGTTGTGTACTGTTCTGTATATGAGGACTCCCATTACTGAAATTCCTGCTTCATTCTCAGCAAGACGCCAAGATATTTCCTGGTGACCTAGAATTCCAGTTGCTTGAATATCCAGAGAAAGACTCCCATAAAGTTCTTGAAGAATTGGAACCCAAGATTCCTGGTCCCTTTTCAAAAGACACAATAAAAATGTGGCGACATCGAAGTCCAGATTGCTGATTAAACCTTATCTAGAGACTTTGTAAATTTTAGCGATTGAGAACTCCAAGAACCGGATTCCGTTTCCGTTCTCAGTTAGATGCGCTAAATTTCCGTGTCCATGTTTATTCCAAAACTCTGTGTACAAAAATGCAGATGCCCAGATGTTTCCTAGGGACGTGGAATCTATGGATATTGGTTACCTTTAAATAATTCGTACTAAATATTTGGCAAATGCAAAACCCTCGGTCCCTTTACAAATAAAGTACAAACGGAAATTTAAGGATTACCAAATTCATCTTAAGACCAAAGTTACATTCAAATACGGCAATATGATACAAATTTTCCGGGTATCTGGCCTTAATTGTCCCGAAGAACTTAAGGGATTTGTCCAACCAGATAGCCGATTACAACTCTCAAGAGGACCAGAATGTTGCTGGAGTCTTTAAATGACTGATTCATAATACCACAAGCCAAATATCTCTGAAACAAGAGACGAACTCAAAGCCTTGATTCTTGTTTATACCGCAGCAAGACGCCCTGAGAATTTTTCATATTGTGGACTAGTGTATTACAGATTCCTTATTCTTAATTACCGTGGTGTCATGTAATGTACAGTATATGAGGACTCCCTTTCCCCAGAATGCTGTTTGGAAACCCAGATTCTTGTTTTGCCATTACCAAGTTATCATGTAGATATTGAGACGGAGGAACCGTGTAAAAGATGTTTCTTAGATCTCCTTAGCTAGAGAGCATATAGATTCTGCATATGAGGACTGCCATTACCTATGTTCCAGCTTCTAAACCTTGATTTTGTTTAGCACACAGCAGATGGCCTGTTGATTTTAGGACTGAGGACTGCCATAACCCTGATTCTTTTTCTTCCTTGGCAAGGGGCTGTGTATTTTCCTGTATATTAGGACTCTCAATAGATACATCCTGCTTCGAATCTCTGATTCTATTTAGAATATTCCAAGATGCTCTGTAGATTTTTGGGATGAGGACCCGAGAACGCAGATTCCTTATTCTTACTTAGCAATAGGCAGTGAAGTTTCCTGTATGTGAGGACTACCATTACCCAGATTCCTACTTCAAAAATCTAATTCGTTTTTACCACTTTGGAAGATGGCCTGTAGTTTTGGGACTGAGGACTAATTTAAGGAAGATTCCTTATACTTCCTTACCAATATGTCGTGTAGTTTTCTGTATATGACGACCTCCATTACCCAGTTACCTGCTTGAATCTGCAGGATGCCGAGACAGTTCCTGATGACCGAAAATTCCAGTTTTGTGAATATCAAGAGAAAGACGTCCATTATGTTCATTCGGAAATGGAATACAAGATTCCTATTTGCCCTTCACAAGATCTCCCCAAAATGTGGAATATTCCAAATCCAAAACCCCAATTTCTATGTACCAACTCACAAGAATTTTCTGTACTTTGAGGTCACCTGAATCAAGCAATTTAGTACCAATATACCTTTTGATTGTGGGGAATATGATTGTGGTCGTAGATGGTCCCAGGAAACAAAAGGATTTCTAGGGCCAAATCCTTGATTAAAACTAACAAGAGTACCTGGAAGAACCTGAGGATCTGTAATGACAGATTTAGAGCATCCACGGAGCAAGTAGCTCTGATAATGTAGGGATACAGAAGCCCAGATTGCTGATTAAATCTCATCAAGAGTCCCTGTACATTCCGGAAAATGAGAATTTCTTGAACGGGATTCTTTAAATTCTCAGTAAGATGCCCTGATTTTTCCTGTAGATTTGGATTCAAAATTCAGTATATCAAAAAACAGATGCCCAGAAGTTTCCTAGGTTCGTGGATTCCATGATTCCTCGTTACCACTAAAAGTACGTAGTAAACATTTGGCAAGGGCAAAACACTTGACCCATCTCAAAATAAAAAGAGACACGGAAGAGGAAAGATTACAGGGTTCACCTTAAGACCAGAGTTACATCCAAATACAGCAAGAAGATTCTTTTTGTCCCGGAAACTGGTCTTAGTTGTTCTGAGGAACCTAACGGACTTGGAG
>NW_007250856.1:0-934 GCF_000164805.1 Carlito syrichta
GGGGGAAGGCGGCCACAGGCAAGTGCTGGTGGGTAACGGCCCCCCAGTGGCCTAATCTGGAATATCCTAGTGGAAATCCCCAGGACAAGTCATGAGGGTCATTGGCAGTTTGTGCCACCAGACCCAAACCCTGTTCTGCTCGGTGGTACAGGCAATAAGTCGAGAGATGAAATGGGAACAAGGAATGTGACTTTATTTAGGGGGACATTACAATGAGGGTTCGGCATTCTAAAGATCTCACTTAGGTTGTGTGTGCTGTTTGGAGTTTTTATCCTGGCTAGGAGAACACAAGGGACTGAGATGAAGATGTGGTTTAGAACTGTAGACGTTGGGCATGGGAGCGTCCTGGAAATTTGTAAAGTCTCTTTGTCTTTGGTTCATGGTCTCCTTGTTTTTTCCTTTTATTTCATTTTATTTTTTGTAGGAGTCTCACCCTCTCCCCCTGGCTGGAGTGAAATGGCACACTTGTGGCCACTGCACACTCAACCTGCTGGGTTCTGGTGATCCTTCAGCCTCAGACTTTCAAGTAGTTTGAATGACCGACAGCCGCCACCATGCCTGGCTAGTTTTTTGATTCATTGTAGAGAGGAATTCTAGCCAAGTTACCCAGGCTGATCTCAAACTCCTGGGGTCAGGCAATCCTGTCGCCTCCACCTTTCAAGTGCTAGGATGGTGAGTTGTGTGCCAGGTTGTTTTTTTTTAAACAAAACTCAGTTAGTGAATTTACTCCCCCTTTCCCAGAGTTTATCTTTACAGCTGCATGCTTGTTCCTATTTTTCATCATTTCAAAATTATTTTAGCTACATGCAAGCACAAAGAGAGGCTAGAGATAACCCTCTATCTAAAATGGAGTTATTAATGGTACTATTTTATACCCTTGTGTACTTTGCCTTTGACCCTGAAATATTTTTTATAAAGAAAGAAGAGAAAAAGG
>NW_007250856.1:2289-3757 GCF_000164805.1 Carlito syrichta
TCCGAGTGGTCTCTTCTCTCCATCTTGACTCACCGGTGCGGTCCTAACCCTCCCTCGGTTGGAGCCGGTACTCCGACAGGCATGCCAAAGTTTCATACAAGAAAGGCCTGGCATGAGTCGATATCTTTCCAAAAAGAAAGACTGCATTTTTTGCTCTCTCTTAAGAGACTAGTTGTGTTTTCCCAACAACTGATATGCTGAAGAGGGTGGGATACATCTAACTGCCACTCTAGAAATTGACACCTCTCAAAGAGAAGAGTAGTGATGGTCTCTTCTGGACCACATTGTCCTTTCACCTGGCAGACTTTTCCAATTCAAAAATTTTCAGCTAAAAAGGTAGTCTTATTATGATTTCTATGGATTTGGTTAGTTAAGACATGGTATTCCTCCTTGTCTTTGACAGGGAACTTGAAAGATTCTTAGTGATTATTATGCTAAACCTTAAATTGGAAGGTTGGACTGTCTTCTTTTGATGTGCCAGATGGTGGGAAAGGCTGCCAGCTTTGCCTGCAGTAAACTGTAATTTAAAGAATGGCTGAGTGCTTCCTAAAACCTGCCTATGGGAAGTTTATCTATCAAGGTTTTACCTGTGCTAGCTACCCTGCTTTATTTAGAAGTTTTGCTGTTACATTGTCTATTGGTGTAGTCTAAGCTTTGTCTTCCTCCAAGATAGTAATTTATAGAAAATATATTTAAGTTGATTAGGTGAGTGGTTTCTGTGCATTCTTGGACAATTGCTGATCTGGAGGGGAAAAGGCAGAAATGATTCCTATGCTCTGTGAAAGGGTAAACTGAGGTGAGGTGGCCCAGTGCTAATGCCACAGAAATAATACAAGATTTTAAGAAAGAAGAAAGTGGAAAGAAGTAAAGTTTATAATTCAACTTTCACAAATTGGAATGGGGGCCCACCGAAACAAATGTGGTGTCGATGGGCCAAGAATGAGGTATATTTGAGAACTTTTGGGATAAGGGAGTTTCAACATGTGCTGGAGTCCAGCTCCAGGAGAGAGTCAGGGCTTGAGATGGGGGAATCGGGAAGTGGCAAAAAAGAAAAGAAGAACACGACAGGATCCTTCTTCCTGGGGAGAGTTCAAGACTCTGCCAATTTTTATTCAATTCTTACAAGCTTATATAGTTTTTTTACTGACCCCTCTACCCACAAAATGTATCCCATGTTACACATTAAATGTTTACATTATGTTTTTTCTTTTGTTTATGGGGAAGTTGACCTTTACAAGTTTCATTTTGTTCCTTCCTGCTACGGGTGGTGTAACAAAATACCAGCTGCCAATTTATCAGCCACATCCTGTGACCTCTAGGCCAACAGAATCTCTTCCCTTCACTATTCTATTTCTTTTCCTTTAATAATCTATTTTCTTAATTCTACCTTTATATATACTTTTAGCAGCAATATATTGACTTGTTTTTTCTTTTATATAACCACCCTTATCTTACCCACTATGAATTG
>NW_007250857.1:0-743 GCF_000164805.1 Carlito syrichta
TTATTTTATATCTGAGACTTTGCCAAAGGTCATTATCAGTGTAAAGAGGTTTTTGACAGATTCTCTTGGGTTTTCAAGGTATACAATCATGTCATCTGCAAAGAGAGATAATTTGACTTCCTCTTTTCCTATTTGGATACCCCTGGTTGCCTTCTCTTTTCTGATCGCTCTAGCCAGGACTTCCAATACTATATTGAACAGGAGGGGTTAGAGTGAGAATCCTTGTCTTGTTCCAGTTTTCAGGGGAAATGGTTCCAATTTTTGTCCCTTTAGGAGTATGCTGGCTGTGGGTTTCTCGTAGATGGCTTTTACTACTTTGCGGTATGTTCCCTGTATGCCTAGATGTTCGAGGGTTTTTATCAAGAAGAGGTGCTGGATTTTATCAAAAGCTTTTTCTGCGTCTAATGATATAATCATGTGGTTTTTGTTTTGACATCTATTGATGTATTTAATTACATTTATTGTTTTACGAATGTTGAACCAGTCTTGCGTCCCAGGAATGAAGCCTACTTGGTCATAATGAATGATTTTTGAGATGTGTTGTTGAATCTGGTTTGCTAGGATCTTGTTGAGAATTTTAGCAGCTATGTTCATCAAAGATATTGGCCTGTAGTTCTCTTTTTTTGTTGAGTCTTTACCTGGCTTGTGTATCAATGTGATGTTAGCATCATAAAATGATTTGGGGAGGGTTCCATCTTTCTCAATCACCTGAAATAGCTTCAGTAGGATTGGAATCAGTCCTC
>NW_007250857.1:1483-2948 GCF_000164805.1 Carlito syrichta
CTTTTAAGGCGTCCTAGAGATTTTGGTAAGATGTTTCTTCATTTTCATTTGTTTCCAGGTATCTTTTGATCTCTGTTTTGATTTCATCATTGATCCAGGAGTTGTTTAGCATCAAGCTGTTTAGTGTCCATGTATTTGTGGGTTTTAGGGAGAACTTGTTGGTGTCAATGTTCATTTTTATTCCACTGTGGTCAGAGAAAGTGCATGGTAGAATTTCAGTCTTTTTAAATTTGCTTATGCTTGATTTATGATTGAGAATGTGGTCGGTCTTGGAATATGTCCCATGTGGTGATGCGTAGAATGTGTAGTCTCTGGTCTTTGGATGGAATGTTCTGTAGGTATCAATTAAGTCCATTTGGTCCAGAGTCACATTGAGGTTCTGAATCTCGTTGCTGATTTTTTGTCCCGATGATCTGTCGATGGTTGTGAGTGGGGTATTAAAGTCCCCAGTTATGATAGTGTTAGAATCAATATCTTTCTTTAGTTTTCCTAGGAGTTGCTTTGTAAAAGTTGGTGAACCTATATTAGGTGCATATATGTTTAGGATAGATATTTCTTGTTGATGGAGTGAGCCTTTTATCATTATTTAGTGGCCCTCTGTATCTTTCTTAATTTTTGATAGCTTAAATGGTATTTTGTCTGAAATTAGGATTGCGACTCCTCCTTTCTTTTGTGTTCCATTCGCCTGGAAATTTGTTTCCCATCCTCTTACTTTGAGTCTGTGCATGTCCTTTCTATTAAGATTGGTCTCTTGAAGGCAGTATGTTGTTGCCTGGTGATTTTTTATCCACTTTCCCATTCTATGTCTTTTCAGTGGTGCACTTATTCCATTCACATTTAGGCTAATTATTGAAATGTGAGAGTTCATCCCTATCATGTAGTTCTTTTAGGGTTGTTGTTCCACTTGGTTTACTGTCTTTCTTTTGTTTTGGGGTTTGGTTCATATGTATTTTATTCTTTTTTCTGTACTTTTGTGAAAAATGTTGCTCTTTTTTCCCCCTTTTCTTGTGTTTAGTACTTTCTTAAGTATTTCATGTCGAGGTGGTTTTGTGGCAGCTTAGATTCTTAGGGATTGGATATCTGAGAAAGATTTTAATTCTCCCTCACTGATGAAGGTTAAACTGGCAGGGTAGGTTATTCTTGGTTGAAATTGTTTAGCTTTTAGGACTTTGAAGATAGGGCTCCAAGCTCTCCTAGCCTTCAGGGTTTCTGTAGATTAATCTACTGCTATTCTAATTTGTTTTCCATGGTAGGTAATCTGACCTTTTTTTCTTGCTGCCGTTAGGAGTTTTTCTTTTATGCCTACTTTGTTTAGTCAAATTATTATGTGTCTAGGAGTTGGTTTTCTCATTTGTTTTCTTGCAGGGGTTCTCTGGATCTCCTGTGTTTGAGTTTTTGCATCATTGATTAGATAAGGGAAGTTTTCTTGAATGACCTCATGGAAGGTTTGTTCCAATGTGGTCTC
>NW_007250857.1:3580-9974 GCF_000164805.1 Carlito syrichta
GCCTCTCTCCTCTCTTTCTATTGCAGGCAGTTAGCTTGTTGCCTAGGAGATCTGTGACACTAGTCACTATTCAGCATAGGAGAGGGGCATGTTTCCTGTTGATGACACCACCGTGGGAACCAAGCAGAAGGCTCTGCTAGGTGGGCGGTGTGATGTGATGTAAATATGCCTTGAAAATGGAGGAGATGGTGGTTTGCTTTTAGGGGCCTCCTTTGGGTCTCTAGGTGGGACCAGCTTCACAACTGGGTGCTGGATCTGGGGTGTCTGCAGCCGACTGGGGTGGAGGACAGGGTTGGGTGTTTCCTCCTCTGGAGCTGGAAGTCTGCGATCAGCACCTTATGCCAGCTTGGGGTTCTGCCCTCTTACACAGGCTTGTGGTCATGCATTAAGTGCCTCAGCCAGAGTGGGCCAGGGGCTTCCAATCTCCAAAGCTCCAGAGGGCAGGTGGTGGCTCTGGGTCCCTCCCAGGGCACTTTAACCAGAAATGGGACTGGTATCTCTAAGGGGTGGCCACTCAGAGCCTCCCTGCGTGACTGGCAGCTTCACGCTGGGTGCTGTTCTCCATGCTGTGGCCAGGGATGGAGCTGTGATCTGGGATTTGGAATTCCCCAGCCAGCCAGAACCACATATAGTGAAGCAGCCGGTCGGGCGGCGATGTCTGGCCCTGCGTGGGACCAAAAGTCCCCAAGCCTCATGCCAGTGTGGGTGGAGGTGGCCGGGGGCTGCAGGAAGAAAAGTAATAGTCCTTTTGGGAAACTCACATTCAGAGAATCTCAGGGATCCATCTATGCGGTCGCCATCTTGCCATCAGTCCTCTGTTGATGTATTTAATTACATTTATGGTTTTACGAATGTTGAACCAGGCTTGTGTCCCAGGGATGAAGCTTACTTGGTCATAATGGATGATTTCTGAGATGTGTTATTGAATCCAGTTTGCTAGGATCTTGTTGAGAATTTTAGCATCTATGTTCATCAAAGATATTGGCCTGTAGTTCTCTTTCTTTGTTGCTTCTTTACCTGGCTTGGGTATCAATGTGATGTTAGCTTCATAAAATGATTTGGGGAGGGTTCCATCTTTCTCAATTGCCTGAAATAGCTTCAGTAGGATTGGAATCAGTTCCTCCTTAAATGTCTTGTAGAACTCTGCTGGAATGCCATCTGGTCCAGGGTTTTATTTTTTGTAGGTAGTTTTCTTATTACATAGTCAATTTCCTTGATTGTTATTGGCCTATTTAGGGTCTCAATTTCTTCTTGTTTCAACCTAGGTAGGTTATGTGATGGCAGAAAGTCCTCCATTTCCTTGAGGATTTCAAGTTTTTTTCCATATAAGTGTACATAGTAATCTCTGATGATCTTTGTATTTCTTCAGAGTCAGATGTGACTTCATCTTTTGTGTTTCTGTTTGTGCTTATTTGGGTTTTTTCTTTCTTTTTCTTGGTCAGTCGAGCTAGGAGACCATCTTGTTTATCCTTTCAAAGAAACAGCTTTTTGTTGCATTGATTTTTTGTATTGTCTTTTTGTCTTCTATGTCCTGGATTTGGGCTTTTATTTTGGTGATCTCGATTCTTTTGCTGAAATTGCAGCAGAAGTGATGCAATTATAATGGAAAGAGGAGGAAGTCCCCACATGTGAGTGCAGGTTGATGAACATCCTCTTCCCACTAGTGTAAGATGTCACAAATAGAGCAAGATGAGCAGAGCATTCAAATAGGTAGAGGCCACTGGTGCAAGTGTCAGAGCCCAGGAAGGCTCTGACATGAGAAGGTCACCTATGCACAGTCAAAGTTTATGGTTGAGGATAAGGGCATCAAGGCTAATGTTGGTGTGTAGGACATGGAAGGGAAGTCATTGCAAGGACACCAGGAGATTGGTGTTACACTAATAGATTGCTAAATAGATCAATGCACTGAGGAGAATTTGAGTCAAGGTAATCTTGAATAAAAGTTACAAATATATGTAGTAAAGAGGGTACTAGAATAAACTGTGAATTTGGATTGCATATGTATTCATGCAAATTCTGGCATTTTATAGCTATAGATTAAACTGGATACTTTTAACTAGTAAAAATGATATATCAGTCCTGATGAACACATTTGGTGCAGGGATCTTATTTTCTGAATACAATTTCTAAAAATAATCAGCACTTCTTGGTAAAATGTCTGGTTTCTGGTCTAAAACAGTGGATAAAGAATAAGAGTCTGGGTGTCTATTGCCAGAAACTAAGCAAGTGCTCAGAGAATCATGGGGTAAAAACAGCAGACATCAGTAGTCTGCATGAATGAGGCTCCCACTGGACAAATCTGGGGAATGTAGAATATAAATTAAATATCATGGCCAAATAATATAACTATTGAAGAAATTGTGTATCCATGGTTACCTATGTTGATCATGAGAGAGATATTCATGAAGCATCAAAGAACTACTCCTCAAATGCTTATTACTTTCAAAGAGAGAAAGAGTGAGGGTACAGTGGAGACATCTGGTAGATATCCCTTCACAAAGAATCAAACTGAATATCATTTTTGGAGAAGATTAAAATCATTCACCACCCAATAGGATGCAGTGAGAACACAGCATAACTTCTGGATGTACTTGCCAAAAAGACATTAGCAGAATTTAATTGTGAAAGAAATCAAGTGAATATATATTGAGAAGCACTGTATAAATAACTAGTGTGTATTCCTCAAGAAGAACAAGATTAGTAAATCCACAGAAAGCCTGAAGAACTGTTCCAGATAGAAGGAAACCAGAGACCAGCCTAGACAACTTGGAAAGACCTCATCTCTACAATAAATCAAAAATTAGCTGGGTGTGTCATAGCACACTTTTGTAGTTTTGGCTACTTGGAAGGCTGAGGAAGAAGAATCGCCAGAGCCCAGTCAGTCAATGCTGGGGTGGCCATGAGCATTCCACTGTCCTCCAGCTTGGGTGGCAGAGTGAGATTCCAACTCAAAAAATAAAAATAAAAATAGATTCTCATCAAGACCTAAATCGTTCACCTGTGTAGTTCTCAGTAGGATCCCTGTTCTATGAGAATCTAATGCCACCACTGATCGGACAAAAGTTGGAGCTAAGGTGGTAATGTAAGTGATGGAGAATGGCTGTAAGTACAGATGAAGAGTCGCTCACTCACCACCACTTACCTCCTGCTGTGTGACCCAGTTTCTAAGGCCACAAACTGGTAACAGACTGTGGCCTCAGGTTGAGGACCCCTGTTCTAAAGCATTTTGTAAGGACTGTGAAGCATTACACTTAAGTTTATAAACCAAAAATTTACTTTAGATGCAGACAGATAACACTGTATGTTTTCAAAGTTGTGTGGGAAAAGTCAAATCATATCCAATGACACAGGTTTCAGGTCTCTTATCTACTCATTGACTAAATGGAAAACATCTTGTTCTTGATTTGGAGACCCCCTTCATGTAAAACTCTTTGTTGCAATGTGGTCTTATTTTTCTCAACCCATCAGCATGAATGTTCTGATGGGAGAAGCCGACTATGTATTAAAAAAAATAAAAATGCTGTTTCTTACTAAAATAAAACAAAATGGCTCTGGCCATGAAGACCGATTTGGGGTAAAATTAACCTGGACAGCCTAAACACCTGAGGATCAATTATCTTCAAAGTAGGATGAAGACCAAGACTATATTCACTAGAAAATGATCTGAATTTCAGAGAAGTCATGGAGGTAGGGAACATGAGGCTGGAGGCAAAGCCACCCTGCTGTGACTGCAAAAAGGACAGGGAGTCCTCACCAATATGGTGGACTGTAAGGGGACTCTTTGAACACTTACAGAGATTCTTGGTTCCAGGTCTCCAATCTTATACTTCAATTGGGATATCAGAATATCACAATATTACTACTAATAATAATTAATAAAATAACATTGATATCCCAACAAGAGTGTCCAGTGCCCAATGTTGTAGAAGCAAAAAGTTCGCTCATCTGCCTCATCTTCAGTTATTCCTGCAGAGATGTTGTTACAACAGAGAGAAAATTTTCTTGCTCTACATCACACTCTGAGTATTTGGGACTCTGAAATGTCAAATTTATATACTCTAAGCCTAAATTCCATGGACTAACTTGACCTCTTCCCTGGGCTTGAGATTGGCTACCCAATAGGTGATCACTCCCTCAGTTCAAGGTGTGGTCAAGGAGCTGATGCTGGGTGACAGGATGGCATGAGGATGTGTATGAAGTGGCTGTATATGTGAGCAGGTGACCTTATATGATGTGGGACAGAGGAGGAGAAGAGAGAATGTCAGTGAGAACCTAATTGTGAGCCCAGATCAGGACCTGCTGTCCCAGAAATTGTGGCTTCTGATAGGAAACCCAAAAAGTGAAAAGTACTAAATTCAGACATAGGCCTCCATAAAATTCAACTGCAGCCAAAATGAATTAGCAGGGATACTATTTGCATTCCTGATGGATTAATGGAAACAACGCAAAATATATGAAACAGTCATTTTCAAGTCATTGGACATTACAAATTACAGAGATCCTAGAAAATTGGAAACTAGCAGAAGTAAGATTTAAACTGATCCTTCCTATATCCTGTGGGGAGTTTCCAGTGCATTGTGCAGGGAGAGGAATTCCATAAGGCACCCAATAGTATCCCTGAATTGGAGAAGAAGAGCTAGTCCCCAGAGAACTGAAGACAGAAACAGAGGATGGGGCTGCACAAGAAAGTCCAAGATAGAAACAGGTCTCCCTCAGTATTCCACAGAACACTGATCCATATATGCATGTGAGGAGCCTACAAAAGGCCTTAGAAAAAAAGAAAAATAAAGAATTAGTGGAATATTCCTCAGTTTCCTTTTTTGGTTCCATGAGACCATTTAGCTGGGTGAGATAGCAATGCTTCTCCTGGACTTATTTGTTATGCAGTTTGAATGACTGGAATGCTGCACATGTTTTTCTATTCTAGCAGGTCCAGTGGAAAGATAATACAATTAACATTAAAAAAGGACCATGCTCTCAGTGTATCCTGGTTGTTTTCTTTGGTTACAAATGTCATGTTCACCAAGTAGAAAGAGATTTACTGTGGGATATTGAAAGGCTCACAAATTGTTGAGAAGCTTAAGAAACAAGCTCCAGACAAGGAATCCAGAATAATTCCAACTACTGCACTGCTAATTGCTGATACAGTCTGTGGAAGAATCCCTTGCTGCATGAGACACCACATTCACGCTGCCTGCTACAGGGTAAAGCTCTTCTCCCCTTACTACTGCCTGGAAGAACAGTGTCCCCGTCACCAGCTACCAGAGATAGGTCCTCTTGGTTAGCAGCCCTCCCTGAGTAGATTATATCCATCTTTCAGTCTTGTAGATTCATCTGTTTTCATGGGTACAGGAAATATTTCTGGCTCAGTCTTCCTTGTGGCTTTCCATAATAAATATACATCTCTCTACATTTGAACTCTCTGGTCTTAATAATATCAACAGCAACATGATGCAGCTTAATAGAATGCAAATATCTGCTTTGCAAATAATAGCATACTCACCTCTACCAAAATGTTATTAAAAATTCAAATCTGATGCCGGGCTCGGTGGCTCAGCCTGTAATCCTGCGCCTTTGGAAGGCTGAAGTGAGTGGATTGCCTGAGCCTGCGGGTTTGAGACCCTCCTGGGCAGTAAGACCTCATCTCTAAAACAAATAAAAAAATCACCTGGGCGTGGTAGCTCATGCCTGTAATTATGGCTTCTCGGAAGGCTGAGGCAGAGGGATCGCTGGAGCCCAGCAGGCGAGTGAGTCTGGGCGACCGAGTGAGAGTCCAACTTAAAAAAAAAATTCAAATCTGTTTAGTTCAAACCATCTAAGAATAATTGACATTCCTATAAGTTACATGTCAACTGGATATCATTTAATTTGTGGTCTAAATTGTAAATGTTACCTAAAGAGTACTTTAAGTATTTTTTTTATTTTTTAATGAAGAGGGAGTAAAGGAAAGAATATTAGTTAACATAAGTGTATGTATACGTGACTCATTCAGGCATTCTGAGTCAGTTTTCTCTACATTCTTTATGGTAGTGTCTAGAAAGGCTAATCCTCATGGCTTTGGTTTTCAGGTTCCCAGATGAGACTTAAACTGTACACAAGGGATTCATTCCTGTAGGTGGTTTCCAGAAGTGGATGATAGGAGGGGGGTTGCTTGACCAGAGGTGCTTATTGTTCTGGTCTGGGTCCTGACTAGGTAGCACAGTCCCGTGGATACAGCATCATGATTCACCAGTTTTCCGTGACAAAGGATTTTTATGGTAATAGAAACACAGACGACAAGGAGATAGGGGAATGCCTTCTCTAGAATATGAAACAAATTAGACGACAGGACAAGTATGAAGGAATGAATGGACTATGTCCTGTGCTTGTCACCTTTCAAGCTGACCAAGAGTTT
>NW_007250857.1:9994-23377 GCF_000164805.1 Carlito syrichta
AGCTGTGTTACCTAAAGCTTCGTTCTGAAGTTTGATGAAAGTTATCTTAATATTTGCCAGTAGAAATGACAATAAATGGGAACATTCCTGAAGATTTTCTATGTTTCACAAATTTCCTACTTCCACTCTAAATTATACAGACGCAATCTCATTTCTCTTGATTACTAGCATCTATAATCCCAACCAACACTGTAACATGCTTTGTTGACAATTTATCCTCTACCATATGTGACATAATGGTCACATGAATGTCATTTCTTTCAGCTTATTGGAACAATTATCATATCAACTATTTCAATTAAAAACTGTCAGTTAGAAAACCACAGACCTTGGTAAATAGAGAGATAAATTCACACTCTTCTCAGTAGATATATTAAACAGTGTCAAGTTCAGCTCTCATTTCTCAGGTACAGATATTCTGTGTATGGGAGTAAAGCCTCACATGTGTTAGTGTTTCAGAGGCTCCACTACATCTGGTAAGACATGGATTGGATATGACAAGGGTTTGTGCTCCAGGATTGCAAGACCAAGAAAGGAATTTTCTCTTTAAAAGGATAGCTGAAAATGCATACATGGGAATATCATGAGCTTTTTTTGATTTTGCTATAATTAAGCAAAAACTTGCTTCTTGTGCTATAATTATGTTGCATTGCTCAATGCTATATTATGTAAGAATTTATTGAATCTGATTAAATTATTCAGCAAAACTTCATGTGATGTTTCTGGCAGAAGCAAACCTACCAGGACAGGCAAACAAAAAATACCTTCCATGTCTGGGTGAGGTCCACTGTAACCACTTGGCATCAGTTGTTATTCTGATGTCTGGCATAGAGTACATTGTTAAGGGCTCAAGGAGGATTGTTGTTTGCAGTTTAGCTGAATGCTAGGAAGTGACAGTAGGCATGTTACACTTGTGAAGTAAATTTATAATTGTGAGTCCATGCATGGACTTCCAAGACATTGGTTGATGAGAGTCCCTGAGAAAGCTGGAAAGTGTGACTACTAACATGTTGAACTATGTTAATTTTTAAGTGTCTCTGCTATGTAATGGCATTTAAATGAGTATTTGCATGTGGAGCATTTATTTTTCAAAGGTTTGGTCATGGCTCTTCTAACCAACTTTGTCTCCAGTCATTCAATGTGTTTCCTTTAAGGGCTGATAATCTGTAGAAAATGATTGTCAATGTTGTTGATATGACATTTGCAAAGTGATCAGTGATATACCCTTGGAATTTATACACTATTGCTATTTCCAGTTTTCCAGGGGTTCCTTGACAATGACTTCTTACTATGGATATGACATTGGTCCAGCATCAAGTTCTGAGAACTCCATCAAGTATAGCACATTGTGTACATACACATACTGGGAAATTCCATAGTAATAAGTAATTTTTAGTATTATAAAAATTATCTGCATTCATACTCTCTACAATTTCACTGAATTACAAAATTTTTTTAAGTTGTGCACACCCAGTTGAGGGTTTTAAAAACAAAGATTGACTGGGCTTGGGGGCTCATGCCTATAATCTCAACACTTTAGGAGGCCAAGGTCAGAGGATTGCCTAAACCCATGGGTTTGAGACCAACTTAGACAATTTGGTGAGACCTCATCTCTACAATAAATCATAAATTAAAAAAAAATTAACAGGGTTTGATGGCACATGCCTCAAGTTTCAGCTACTTGGAATGCTTAGGTGGGAGGAGAACCTGAGTCCAGCAGGTCAAGACTGTGGTGGCCACAAGCATTTCACTGCACTCCAGTCTGAGCAACAGAGTTAGACTTCAACTCAAAAACAAACAAACAAACAAACAACAATAACAAAAACAAAGATTACAACAAAATCCAACAGCCAGTGAAGGTATTTTGTATCTAATTCAGGAAAAGTATTTTTTTATAGAGAGTAACTGTAATCATTCTAATAGGTTTTATTTATATAATGATTTTGTTCATTTGCATGTGTTGCTTTATATATGTAATCATAATTAAATGTGTTTACACAGAAATATTTGAAAAAGTATTGATAGCGAACAACTTCTTCATTAAGTATACATGCACTTATATTTAAGCTATATATACTTGACATGAACATAGTCCATAAATGGGATACATTTCAGTGTTTTATTGATGTATTATTCAGTTTTTATTTTTTGTAATATTTTGTCTTAGTTTTTTTTATACATTGACCAGTAAATATTCAAATATATACCATTAATTTTAATAACATGCATTTATCTATAAAATGTGTAAATACTATATTCATAAGTTTTTGTACAACAAAGACTGGTAATTGACCATTGAAATCTCAATCTCTTCGCAAGATAAATATTTATTTTCATGTCCATTAATGTTTTTGTTAATTATCTGGCTGATCCTTTAGGGCTCAAATGGGTGACTGTGCTGCAGTACACTGAGTTTCGCTCCAGACTGTGGACTGCCTTCCTCAGAAGACAAGGTTGAAGGACTATGTCTTCCCAGGCACCACACTTTAATATCAGATTACAGGAGTGAACAATCTCTCCAAAGCAAACTAAGTGGTGAAACCTCTCCAAAGAAAACTGTGTGCTCAATTTAAGTTCAGAAATGTCTGAAACAGGTTCATACACTTTTAATTTATTCTTGTACTTTGATAGGTACTAAAGTTTCTAAAAAACTTTTACACTATTTGCACATTAAATCACTTGATGAACAGATAGTTATATTTATCCACCTTTACAATCTTCACAGTGTTTGCAAATGTAATGTTGCATTGACTAGACAATAAATCTGGGTGTATTTTGAACATATGATTTTCATTTGGAATTTTCTTCAATGGCCTCCTTCAGAAAAAATATATCTCTTTAGCAGAACAAAAACAATATCTAAAACATACTTTCTTAAACTTTCTATCACCTGTTACCTTGTTAAATGAAGATTCTCATCCAGTAAATGGAATATGGGTTTGTTATTTAGCTCATGTACCATCATAAACTGATGATGCTGCTGACTTCTGCGTAAATTTGGAGTCACAAAGACCTTTCATATTAAAGAAAAATGTTAGGTTTTCCTGTTGTTGTCTTGCTTCTTGTCAAGAAAGATTTTTCATTTGATTTTCTTTTCACATTTTTTTGAAACTGCAAAGTTTCTTTCTATTACTATGATTTTTTAAATTTAAAGATGTGGGGTACAATTGAGGATTAGGTATACAAGTGATCTATATTGTATACATAAAGTTTGAACCTCCCTTTGGTCCCCACTTTTTCTGGTTTAAGATCAGGTACACTTAACGATTGTGTGTTCTCCCCTCTCCCACCCCAACAGTATCCTGCTACTGACAATTCCTTTCTTATATTATTATGGTAAATGTTCAGGGTCTGCTTATGGGTGAGAAAATGTGGTACTCTGTTCTTTGTTTCTGTGATAGATCACTGCATATGATAGACTTTAAATCCATCCAAGGTGCTGTGAAGTCCATATGTTTGTCCTTCTTTATGACTGCATAATATTCCATGGGGTATGTGTTTCATAGGATTTATTAATTTTGTTTCAACTATGACTTAGTGAAGTTTTCTTGCTACCATCCAGACTTGATGGTAATTCCTAAAAGCGCATTCAAGTGTTTCACAGGGTTATATCTAACTTGTAAATTAGTGTAAATGAGGACCACATTGGAGAGTCTGCTGTCAATTTCCCATCATTACTATCACTTCTGTAAACACCTTTTGCCAAACCCATTTAAGCCTCTCTGGTTTTCTGGACAGTCATTCAATGAGTGACCTCTCATAATACTTGAAAGTCAAGAGAATGATTCAATGCTCATTGATACCTGCAGACAGACATGTAGATTGAGGTGAGGACTGGAAAGTTACCTGGAGAGGTGCTGCATCAAATGATAGCATCAGTATCCCCATCTCTGGCTTCTCAGACAGGTCTGAGGACCACATGGTTAGTCTTTGTATACCTTCAGAGGCAACTGCACTTTGTCTTCTGAAAGATCAGAGAATCCCCTGCCTCTAGTATCTGCTTCCCTGAATGATATACCCTAGGCCTTTGAAAGCTGTGGTTTAAATTATAATGATCTGAATAGAGAGAATATCCAAGTGGAGAAAAAACCTAGAGTGGTCTCGCATTTGCTTTATGAATATCAATTCCCTCAATGCACACTCTTCACATGGACTGACCTTTTATTCTTTATGAAATCAGTTGAGACAATGCCATGTTTGTGCTGTTTTGGTGGAGAAAAGAAAGAGGGTTCTATGGAGCCTTCGTGCCCCACCTAAAAAAATCTACCAATGACATTTTGAACAGATAGATAGCTCTCAGAATACGGGAGCAGCTGGGACAGCTCAGTCTCACACATCTGCTTCCCTGGGTGGATTTTGTTATGACTTATAGCACTGTGGGAGGAAAACTGTCATACTGTAGACAGAAATAAGTTGTAACATCTTCAGACTGCAGGCTGCTGATCATAAGAGTGAAATCTGTCCCAGATCCACTGCCACTGAACCTTGATGGGACCCCAGACTGCAAATTGGAAGCCTTATAGATCAGGTGCTTAGGGGAGTTCCCTGGTTTCTACTGAAACCAGGATAACCAATTGCTAATGCCCTGACTCGCCCTGCAAGTGATCGTGATTCTGTCTCCCAGAGATGCAGACAGGAAGGATGGAGACTGGGTCATCTGAATATCACAACTGACACCTAAAATAGGAAACTTAAAAAACAAATGTAAATGCAATTAATCAAGTTATAAGAGTACTTTCCTGACTGACCAGGCAGTCCTTTCATATTGACTGAGACATTTCTTAGTGTTCTTCTTCCTTACCTGGGAGCCAGAGCAGCAGGAGCCCCAGGAGCTGTGCGGGGGCCCTCATGTTGATGCTGTGTCCTGCCTGTGACTGACTCCTGCACTGGCTCAGACCAGTCCATTATTAAATCTTCAGGGCAGGGTGTTGTGCTCTCTGGAACATGCAAATCAGCAGTGGATGGGGCAGGCTGGGCACAACTGCAGGGCTGACTCCTCTCAGTAACTCAGTACAGGTGCATTGTGCCCCTGTGTCTTGTTCAGAACAGGGCAACAAAGATTTGCTTACAGAGAATATTTTTCTACTTAGAAACCCAATTGTCACAAAATGTCATTAGAGGACAATTTTCAAAGTATAAAATACACCTATGATAAATAGAATAATGTATTTTTTAGTTGTATTGGGATTGCATAGGGGAGTTTCTTTGTTTGCAGGAAATGCATAATTATACCTTAGAGGGTTCCAGCAGGTTTTCTAGTTACTCTGAAATGGAACAGGTGAGGGTAAAAATCTTTTATGCTGTACTATTCACACTACTGTGCATGAGAAACTGTCTCCTTTTTTTAAAATGGAGAAACAAACTACTCAGAAGCATGTTTATTGTATTTAAAGTTGTTAGTAATGACCTTAAACCTTTGTTATTATCAGTATAAGGTCAAGCAAATTTGCACAAAGATGATACATGTTTTTTTCAGTGTGTGCCACTCACAGATTCATCATTATCCAGAGTTTCAGTTTTCTTTATAACCAGGGAATGCATGTGTTGCACCTTATTCTTTATTTGGAGACCCAATTGTCTGTCCCCTATTCTTCAATTGGGTATTATTTTTCACAATGCATCAGCTGGAAGGACTCACTAGTAATGTTAGATCAACCCAACAAATATCTGTTTCTTCCTTGAGCTTAGGAGCTTGAAACGGTATGAACTTAAAATTCTGAACCTATTTTGTACCTAGTGATCAATTGTCTCTAAAGAATGAAGATCAAGGTCATATCACCTGGGAAATGCTTTGAGATGTACTCCCTTCCAGCAAGTCCCTAGAGCCCCAGGCTTAGCTCCCATGGAGTCTGGCTTTCTGGGGGGCAGATAAGGAGTGAGTCCAGGAGAAAGGTCTTGTCAGCGTATCCTCTCCCCTAAGTGAGGACCACTGCTTCTCAGTGCATGTCCCTGTTACAGCATTAGTTCCCCTTTCCTCTTTTACTCTTTAGAAGTGAATAGGGACATTATTTTAACCCCAATTCCATCTTGCTTGTCTACATCTTGAGGAGAGGAAATCTCTAGCTCCTGACAAGTCATTACCTGAGTATGTGGAGAAATCTCTTGAATCCAGACACAATGTGGACACAGATTTAAACCTCTGTACCTCACATCTCTGCCTTTGCCCAGGGAATCCCAGGCTGATTCAGAAGCAGGGACATAGAAGCAACTTCATCAGCTTCAGTGGATGGCTGCATGGGGTATCTAGAAAGAATTACAAATGCCCAACTCTGGGTGGCCAGACCATAGGAATATAGCCCATTCGCAAACATCTTCTGGCCATCATGAGTCTGAATTTTAAAGACATTTGCTAGCATTTTGCCTTCCAGGATCCAATTCTAGAAAAGGAAAGCTCCAGATTGACATTGCACACCTTTTTTCCTGCATTGATGAAGCCATTCAATCTAGACACCCTGTCTAAACCCCTTTGCTGCACTTTTTCTGCCTCCTTATGGTCTTAACAGTCCCTGACCACTTTCTCTGATGCTTGAAAGGCAGCTCTGCCTGCACATGTGGCAGAACACAAGGCATGAAATGAGTGTCTTCTATTACAGCCTTCAGTTAGTGAGGAAAGGAGAGGTGAATACATATGCTACTTTCCTTATCTCTCACGTGGAGTAACCCAGGCTTTTTATTTTAAAAATGTGGGGTACAGGAGGATTCCACAAGATGGCAACAACATAGGTGGTTTCTTGAGACTCTCAAAATGTGAGTTCCCAAAAAGACTCTTACTTTCCTTCCCACAGCCCTCTGCCCACTGCCAGCCATACGGGTATGAGGTCCAGGGAGCTTCAGTCCCATGCAGGGTCAGATATTGTGGCCCCCGGCTGTGGCTGCTCCACGATATGTGACTCCCACCTGCTCAGGAGTCCTGAGCCTCAGCTCCCTCCCTGGCTACATCATCTAGCCCAGCACCCAGCACCAAACTGCCGGTCACCCAGGAAGGCTCTGGCGCTCGCCCCTCAGAGATACCGGTCCCATTTCTGTCTGAAATGTTCTGTGAGGGACCCAGGGTCACCACCTGCCCTTTGGAGCTTTGGAGCTCTGGAGCCCCAGGCCCACCCTGGCTGAGGCACTCAGCATGCAACCTCAAGCTTGTGTAAGGGAGCAGAACCCCAAACTTGTGTAAGGCGCTGATCGGAGCTTCCAGCTCCAGAGGAGGGAATGCCGACCTTCTCCCCCACCCCAGTCTGCTGGTGACACCCCGAATCCAGTGCCCAGCTGTGCAGTTGATCCTGCCCAGAGACCCAGATGAGCATCCCTAAAAGTGAAAGTGAAGCTACCACCTCTGCCATTCTCCAGGAAGATTTGCATCCACTTGCCCACCTATCAGAGCCTCCACTTCGGTTCCCACGGTGACATTGTTAAACAGGAGACAAAGCCCCTCCCCTACGCTGAACAGACTAAGACAACTAAGAGTCAAAGATCTCCCAGGCAGCAGGCTAGCTGCCTGCAACAAAAACAAACGGGAGAGGCTGGAGATTAGAGCTCAAGTGACTTGAACCACTAAGGAAAGATTACAGAACTAGTCTGATCTCTTATTTTGACCTTTGGCTTTAACATTCTGACTGTATGTTTTGCTCACTATTGTTTGCTTTCTAAATTATGCTATCTGTTTCATGATCTTATTGGTCTGTCTCTGTGTGGCTAACAGTATTATTTAGGGAATTTTCCTTCTGTGTTTTTTTTTTTCACTTCTCTCCAGTCTTGTGTCTCTTTTTCACCTGTTAGTTGGTATGTATGTCTGTTTTCCCTCTCACTCTTCTCTCTTTCTAACTTCCTATTCATCCCCTTTCCTCCATTATTTTCCTCTTTTGTACCTCCTTTTGCTCCATGGATGAGAGAAAAATCTACACAAATGAAGTAAAACCAAAAAAGAATATGGGTCTCTCCCAGACCCTTGGGAGGGGAGACACTGAGAAGACTGACTTCGGAATGCAAACAATGAAGAGCCCCCAGAATGACTCATCTCCAACTACAAACCTAGATATCAAGACATTGATGGAGAGATTAAGAAGAATTGAGGAGACTCAAGAAGAAACTAGAAAGGAGATGATATCTGAGATAACAGTAATAAAGAATACTGTGAATGAAATAAATAACAAACTGATAAGCATGGAAAGCAGCATTACCCAAGCAAAAAAAAGAATCTCAGAGTTGGAGGACCAAAATACAGAACCAACCCAAACTCTCAAAAACACAGAAAACAAGCTCAAAAAGACAGAAAAAAAACTTCAAGAGGTGAGCGATTACTTCAAGAGACTGAACCTAAGAGTAATTGGCATTCCTGAGGCAGAAAGAGAGACCGACAACCACACTGGAACAAATCGTCCATGAGATCATTCAAGAAAACTTCCCTTATCGAATCAATGATGCAAAAATTCAAACACAAGAGATTCAGAGAACCCCTGCAAGACAACAAATGAGAAGACCAACTCCTAGACATATAATAATTCTCCTAAACAAAGTAGGCATAAAAGAAAAAATTCTAAAGGCAGCAAGAGAAAAAGGCCAGATCACCTACCATGGAAGACCAATTAAATAGCAGCAGATTTATCTACAGAAACCCTGCAGGCTAGGAAAGCTTGGAGCCCTATCTTCAAAGTCCTAAAAGATAAACAATTTCAACCAAGAATAACCTACCAGCCAGGTTAAGCTTCATCAGCGAGAGAGAATTAACATCTTTCCCAGATATCCAATCCCTAAGAACTTATGCTGCAACCAAACCACCTCTACATGAAACACTTAAGAAAGTACTGAACACAGAAGAAAAGGGGAAAAAAGAACAACGTTCTTCACAAGAGTAAAGGAAAAAGAATAAAATACATATGAACCAACCCCCAAACCAAAAGAAAGACAATAAATCAAGTGGAAGAACAATTTTGTAAGAACTCTGTTATAGGGACGAACTCACACATTTCAATAATTAGCCTGAACCTGAATGGACTAAATGCACCACTGAAAAGACATAGAATGGCAAAATGGATAAAATATCACCAGGCACCAATATACTGCCTTCAAGAGACCCATCTCACTAGAAAGGACATGCACAGACTCAAAGCAAGAGGATGGGAAACAAATTTTCAGGCAAATGGAACACAAAAGAAAGGAGTCATGATCCTAATTTCAGACAAAACACCATTTAAGCTATCAAAAATTAAAAAAGATACAGAGGGCCACTACATAATGATAAAAGGTTCACTCCATCAGCAAGAAATCTCTATCCTAAACATATATGCACCTCACATAGTTGCACCAACTTTTATAAAACAACTACTAGAAAAACTAAAGAAAGATATTGACTCTAACACCACCATAACTGGGGACTTTAACACTCCACTCACAACCCTAGACAGATCATCAAGACAAAAAATCACCAATGAGACTGGAACCTCAATGTGACTCTTGACCAAATAGACTTAATTGATAACTACAGAACACTCCATCCAAAGACCACAGAATACACATTCTACTCATTACCACATGGAACATATTCTAAGATCGACCACATAATTGGTCATAAATCAAGCATAAGCAAATTCAAAAGGACTGAAATTTTACCATGCACCTTCTCGGACCACAGTGGAATAAAAATAAACATTAACACCAAAAAGATTCCCCCAAAACCCACAAAGACATGGACACTAAACAGTATGATGTTAAACAACTACTGGGTCAATGAAGAAATCAAAACAGAGAATCAAAGATACCTGGAAACAAATGAAAATGAAGAAACATCTTACCAGAATCTCTGGGACGTCATGAAAGCCATAGTATGAGGGGAATTTATATCCCTACAAACACACATGAAGAAAATGGAAGGAGCACAAATTAACAGCCTAACAAGCCACCTAAGGAAACTGGAAAAGCAAGACCACAAAAACCCAAATTTCAGCAGAAGAATACAGATCATCAAAGGAAAAGCCCAAATCCAGGATATAGAAGAAAAAAAGACAATACAAAAAATCAATGAAACAAAAAGCTGGTTCTTCAAAAGGATAAACAAGTTCAATGATCCCCAAGCTAGACTGACCAAGAAAAAGAAAGAAAAAACCCAAATAAACAGAATCAGAAACACAAAAGATGAAGTCACATTTGACCCTGAAGAAATACAAAAGATCATTAGAGACTACTATGTACACTTATATGGAAACAAACTGGAAAACCTCAAGGAAATGGAGGACTTTCTGTCATCACACAACCTGCCTAGGTTGAAACAAGAAGAAATTGAGACCCAAATAGACCAATAACAACCAAGAAAATTGACTATGTAATAAGAAAACTACCTACAAAAAAAAAGCACTGGACCAGATGGCTTTCCAGCAGAATTCTACTGACATATCTAAATCATGGGCGTTGCTCTCCATCCCCACTGTTACCTGTTTACATAGGCTCTCCTAAGACTTCCGGTTAGCATTCCATTGTTTGAAACATGTTCTTTGGAGTCAGTTGTGATTTGATCTTTTGTATTTCTGGTGTGTTTATTTTGCTTTTTTTCTCTCATTTTCTTGGTCATTCTGGCTAAGGGGTTCATCAATCTTGTTAATTCTTTCAATGAACTAGCTTTTTGTCTTGCTGATGTTTTCTATGATATTTTTATCTCATCTGTCCCATATTTGAGCTCTTACTTTGGATATCAGGATTCGTCTGATAAGGTTCACGTTTTGGTAGTCTTGTCTTTCCAGTTCCCCTAGGAGATTTATTAGGCTGTTAACTTGTGATCTTTTCATTCTCTTGATGTGTGTACATAAAGATATAAATTCCACCCTTAGAACTTTTTTCATGGCATCCCAAAGGTTTTGGCAACATGTTTCTTCATTTTAATTTGTTTCCAGGAATATTTGAATTTCTGTTTTGATTTCAGTGTTTCTTCATTTTAATTTGTTTCCAGGAATATTTGAATTTCTGTTTTGATTTCAGTGTTGTCCAGTAGTTGTATAACATCATGCTGTTTAGTCTCCATGTCTCTGTGTGATTTGGGAAAGTTTTATTGGTATTGATATTTATTTTTATTCCACAGTTGTCTGAGAAGTTGCATGGCAATATTTTAACCTTTTGGAATTTGTTTATGATTGATTTATGTTCAATGGTGTGATTGCTCTTGGATTACCTTCCAAGTGGTGTGAGTAGAATGTATATTCTGTGGTTGTTGGGTGGAATATTCTCTAGGTAGCAATTAAGTCCTTTCGGTTGAGAGTGAGATGAGTTTCTGTATCTCCTTTTGATTTTTTACCTTGATGGTCTATCTACGACTGTTAGTGGGGTATTCATGTCCCCAGCTATAATAGTGTTAGAGTCAATATCTTTTTTTAGTTTGTTTAGTAGTTGCTTTATAAATGCTGGTGCTGTAGTGTTGGGTGCATATATGTTTAGGATGGATATTTCTTCTTGATGGATTGAACCTTTTATCATTATGTAGTGTCATTTTGCATCTTTTTAAATTTTGATAGTATAAACGTTGCTTTGTCTGATATTAAGACATGACTCCTGTCTTCTTTTGTGATCCATTTGCCTAGAAACTCATTTTCCATCCTCTAACTTTGAGTCTGTGTGCATACCTTGTGGTGAGATGAGTTTCCTGGATGCAGCAAATACATGGGTCATGGTTACTTATACAGTTTGCCATTCTATGCCTTTTCAGTGGTGCATCTAGTCCATTTACATTCAGGCTGATTATTAAAATGTGATTGTTTACCCCTGTCTCTAGGTTCTTATACAATATTTTGTTTGCCTTTTTCTTTTTAGCTTTGGGGTTGATGTATGTGTATATTTTCAAGCTTGCTGTTGCCACAAATTCTCTGTTGGTTCTGTGCTCTGCCAGTCTCTTGGGAAGTGTGTGGTCTTTTTTACTCCTTTCTTCTTTACTTAATACCTTTTTAAGCATCTCTTGTAGAGTTTGTCTCAAAACTGTATAATCTCTTAGGGATTGGAAATCTGAGAAGAATTTTAATTCTCCATTGCTGATGAAGATGAGCTTGACTGGGTGGGAAATTGTTGGCTGAAATTTTTTTATCTTTGGGGACTTTGAATATTGAACTCCAGTACCTTCTTGCTTATAATGCTTCCGCCAATAAATCTTTTGCTATTCTGGCTTGGTTTTTGTTTTTTGTTTTTGTTTTTGTTTTTTTTTTTCATTAGGTAATCTGTCCTTTCTGTCTTGCTGCCTTTGGGATTTTTTCTTTGTGCCTAATTTTTTTTTTTGAGTTGGAGTCTCACTCTGTTGCCCATACTGGAGTGTAGTGGCTGCTCCTGGCCACTGCAGCCTCAACCTGCTGGCCTCCAGCAATCCTTCTGTCTCAGCCTTCCAAGTAGCTGGAACTACAGGCATTTGCTATCATGCCCAGCTAATTTTTTGATTTATTATAGAGATGAGATCATGCCAGTTGCCCAGGCAGGTCTTGAACCCGTGAGCTCAGGTAATTCACTCACCTCAGCCTCCCAAAGCATGGGATTACAGGCTGAGCCACCAAGCCTGGCTTGTACCTAATTTTTGCAGATAATTTATATTTATGATGTATCTAGGGGTTGGTCTTCTTATTTGATATCTTGTGGTGGTTCTCTGTATGTCTTGTGTTTTACTGGTCACCTCTCAAGTGAGATGGAGAATGTTTTTGTGGATAATCTCCTGGAATACTTGCTTCAAGGTGTTCTCTGTTTCCCTTTCTTGTTCTGGGATACCAATCAGGCATAGGATGAGCCTTTTGATGTAAATACAAATCTCTTGCAACCTTTGTTTTTTCCTTCTATATTTTTTACAGACCAGGTGAATTCCATGCCCTGGTATTCAAATTCTGAGATTCTTTCTTCAGTTTGATTAATCCTGCTTTCCATGTTTGTAATCATGTTATTTATTTCCTGGATAAAATTTTTTTATGGCTACAATCTCTTTCAGTATTGCATATTATCATTTTTGAGTATTATTCACTCTTTCCATTTATTCCCTAAACCTTGTCATATTCTGTTGACAGTCAATGTTGACTTCCACTGTTTGGGATCTGAGGTCTGATTTTTCAGGAGTTTTATCCTTGTTACATATCCTTGTTACATATATCCTTGAAATTATCTGTGATCTTCCATTGTTTTTTTCTCAATTATGACAGATCTCTTTCTTTTCTCTGTAGTTCTGTTATTCAGTGACATTGGGAGAGGCTTTCAGTTCTGGTGTTTCATCATCTCTCTATTCTTCCCTTATTCCAGCTCCTGATTTGTTTTATTTTGAAACAGGACTGTGGGTGGGAAGCTTTGCTCTCTCTTGTAGTTTTGAGAGTCAAATAAAGTAGAGGTTGGGGAGCTAAGATTCTGAGACTACTTGCAAATTACAATGCTCACTGTGGTATGGGTTCC
>NW_007250858.1:0-15327 GCF_000164805.1 Carlito syrichta
GATTTAGGTATTTAATGCTATAAAATTCCCTCTTAAAACTGATTTTGCTGTATCCCCAAGGTTTTGGTATGATGTGTTTTCATTCTCATTTATTTCAAAATTGTTTTAGTTTCTATCTTAATTTATTCATTGACCCAGTGATTATTCAGAAGCATGCTGTTTAATTTCCATGTGTTTTTATATTTTCTGAAGTTCCTCTTGAACTTGATTTCTAACTTTATTCCACTGTGGTCTGAGAAGATACTTGATTTGATTTCAATTTTTAAAATACTTTAAGATTTGTTTTATGGTGTAACATGTGGTCTATTTTGGAGAATGCTTCATGTGCTGATGAAAAGAATTGTTGGGTAGAATGTCCTGTAAATATCTATTAAGTTTATTTGGTCTAAAGTCCAATTTAAGTCCAATGTTTCTTTGCTAATTTTCAATCCCAGTGATCTGTCTAGAGCTGTGAGTGGGGTATTGAAGTCCTCCACTGTTATTGTATTGCTGTCTATCTCTTGTTTTAGATCTAATAATGTTTGTTTTGTGAATTTGGTAAAACCTGGAATTTTTTCAATTCCAAGTTCTTAATTTTTTTCAAACTAGCTTTTCTGTTTCCTTAGCCCTACAGGGTTATGAAAACTTAAAAAGAACTTCCTGTAATGAATAAACATTTATCTGGAGTTTAGCAGCTTTTTTAGTTTCACTTTAATACATTTTTCCTTTGATAAATTTATGTAAAATTAAATATAATACACTTATATTTTTAAAACTAACTTATTAGGCCTGATCTTCTTTCTAGAAAATTACTTTTATCTGCCTATTTCTGTTGCTGCCTGTGAATATGAGCAGAGAGCTATCTGAGAGGACAGTTACCAGTGTTTATGACAGCCATTTCGACAGTTGGGAAATGGCAATAATTTTTGCTCTCTTCTTTGAACTCTTTAGTAGTTGAAGTTTTCACAGTGAATGTGTAGAATTTTATGAACATGGTAATGAGAGGCCTAAGATAAAAAGAATATGGTTATTTAGTGGACTTTATTGTCATTTTTAATGCATAACCCCCATAATGTTTATATCCTCATGCCTCAAACGCCCTTGAAGTTGTTCTAGATGGGTTGTCCGTGTTTAGAGGAGTGCATTACCTGCTTCCTGTTCTAGTGAGCTAGAATATGAACTTCATGAAGCCAAAACAGTGAGTCCAGGTCCCCAAAGGAGCCACCTGTCCTCTGCCAGATCTGTGATTCCTATCCACACCCCTACCCAGAGCCGGGTCCCTTGTAGAGA
Organism: Carlito syrichta; assembly: GCF_000164805.1. Classification (NCBI taxonomy): domain Eukaryota; kingdom Metazoa; phylum Chordata; class Mammalia; order Primates; family Tarsiidae; genus Carlito; species Carlito syrichta. The sequence goes on from NW_007250858.1 coordinate 1,270, forward strand.
CAAGTCACTGGTCAATAGGGTCTGCAACTCCTGGAATCCTGGCTGAATCTACTTCTTAGTTCAGTTGGTTTCATCAGCCTTGAAAATGAAGGAATTAGGATTAGAAATGCTGTCAAAAGTGCTGATCAGTAGTGGAGTCACACTTGTGAATTGCCACTGCACGTCAGACTGTACAAAACAGCAACACCCTCTCTCTTAAATTAAAAAAAAAAAAGAGCAACAAAGTTGTTATATGGATGGAAAGACCCTAGGAAAGGAGGGATAGATGTACCTACAAAACCGGAAGAAAAAAAAAACCGAAAGAAACAGGACATAGGACACCTTAATACTCAGTTTGAAGCTTTCTTAAAAGTTGATCTTAGAAAAATTATTGTATTAAAATCTTCCTACCAACAACCAAGATTTTGGTTTTCATGACTTTTTTCCATCTACGGTCTACCAGGGTTTCTCACTGAGCATTTGGATTGAAGCGATTCCTTGTCATATTGGCCCATCCTGCATATTGCAGAAAATGTAGTCTTCCTGGTCTTCACCCAATAAATATGAACAGTACCTCTCAGGCAATGATATAACCAAAAACTGCCTTTCTACCTCCATACTCCACTACAGCCCATCCCTGGTATTGACAGAAACTTTCTGGTTTCTATTGGAATGAGAAGAGCTTTTTTCCTCACCATTCAATCCCTTGTGACTGGTAATAATAGGTGATCAACAAACACTTTTGACCAAATCAACACTATCTGGCACAGAATCTGCTACAGAGAACGCATTGCTTTGGGAAGATCAACCTTCCTAAATACTGACTTCGGCAAATCTGCTCTCATTAAATCTCCGGTTGTTTGAGTCTTTGGAGCTTGTGAACAACCCAAGAAAAGATAGGAGAAAGAAGGCAAAAACCAACACGGTTGACACTCACCACATCCCAGGTGGTCCACTGGGCCCTATGTGCATTGTCTTATGAGGCAGTTCTCACTACCCCATCTTCACAGATGGGGAGGAATCTGTGCCCAACATGGTGCCGTCATAAGTGACAGATCTGAAATTTGGCTGTGCCTCTGACTCCATGCTCTTTTCGTCTCACCCTTTCTGACCATCCCAGTGGGTTTTGTTCATCAACACTCATCCTCCTTTTAGAAAGCACATCTTCAGGGCTTTCGCAACATGCTCAGCATATTTTTCAAGGATATCCAGACAAATTCTATCTTTTCAGAGTCTGGCTTGTTTATCTAACTCCAATGTATCTGTCCCATTGCCTCAGTCAAGCTTCAGGGTCAGACCACAAGCCTCTTGGCAAGTGCCTTCAGCCACTTCCAAAATGCACACATTCCTTAATGCTTAATTAATGCAACCCTAAGTGGCTTCTTTGGAAATCTGAAAAAAACTCATTTTGTAAATCCAGTTAGGCGAGAGAAGGAGAGAGGGTGGGATAAAGCTAGAATTGTCAAGGTCCCTTCTTCAAGTCAGGTCCCCTCTGCATTTCTCCTTTGGAAGCTGGCTCAGGGGATTTCTATCTCAAAGCCCAGCGGGTGTGCCAGGAGCCACTGGGCAATGGAAAGGAGGAACCTCAGGTTAGATTGTTGCTGCATCCATCACAGGATTCATGGAAGAAGGAAGGAAGGAGAGAGGAAGCCCCACCAGGGTGTCTTTGGCCACTCAAAGGTTGTTCTCCCCTTCAGAGCAGGGACAATTGGCTCTGAGGTACCTGTCTGTCTCCCTGTCCCTGTCCCTGTCCCTCTCCCTCTTCAGTCTTGCTTTGTTTACTCCTGGGTACATCCCTGCCCACCAGCACTCCCCTGCCCTTGCACCAGGTCCCCGTGTCTCATCTTTCTTCTCTTCCTTTACTCCTCTTCTTCCCTTCTTTCCTGGATCTATCTAAATTCCCTGATTCTTCCCCTTTCCCTTCTTTTCTGCCAGTCACAGCTCTATTTGTCTCTTCACTGCCTTCGCAAAACTTCCCTTTCCTCCATGTGGGGCTTTCTCTGTTGGCTTTTCTGGGGTATGGCACCAACCTGCCATGGGATGACCTGTGGTTCTTACCAGTGCTCTCCAACAAGTACCCACTTCCCACCACCAGCATTCCTCATAGGCGTCCATCGTGAGACTCCATGGGAGTGCCATAACCAAAGTCTCCTGACTTGGGTTCCCCCCAGCCTGGATCCAGAGGGCCCATTCTTCTGTCCTCTTTGGGGATGGGCAAGTCAATAACCTGTCTGTCTCTCCTCTCTATGGTCTTGTGCCAGTTTGCAGAGCAAAGGTGAGCATTCCATTGAGATGGTTCAGTAACTGAGTGAGCCTCCATTTCTAAGGTGCTACACTTTTATTTCTGAGAGGGTGCACCCCTACAGCTAGCTTCCTCAGGAACATGCTATTGCCAAGACCCTGAGCAGTTGAGTGGGAAGCAGGGATTTGACTTTCCCAGACGAGACACACTCTAAGAAAGACTGGGGCATTTGCCGCCTCCTTTCGTCTGGAGACACAGATGTACACGGTGGTTAATTAAAGTCATAAATCTAGTTTTTGTTTTGTTTTGGTTTTTCCCTTGCTAAATCTATTCTGATTTTGCTTGTTTACTGAATGCTTTGATCATTAAGTAAAATTTCTGAAATAAGTAGTTTTCAAGCCGTCTCCTAACATCCCCCAGCTGGTTCCTATGACTGTGTATGCCCCTGCACTGCCCTATTACACCCGTTGGAAGCATAGGAGTCACCTAGGGTCTTGTTCAACTGCAGATTCTACCCCAGGGTTAGGGCTGAGGGTCTGCATTTCTAACAGGCTCCCAAGGAAAGCAGTCCCTAAGCCCTCACTCATCTGGAATGCAGGGAGTACAATGTGTATGGTGAGAACACAGACTCAAAGATCTAGGCCAGGAGCTCTCCTGGCTGCCAGGTAGCATCACCTGAGGAGCTTTTAGAAATTCCAAAATTAGCCAGGCATGGTAGCATGAGCCTGTAGTGCCAGCTACTTGGTAGGCTGAGGCGGAAGGATTGCCGGAGCCCAGCACGTTGAGGCTGCGGTGGCCAGGAGCGGCCACTGCACTCCAGTCTGGGCACAGTGAGGCCCCAACTCAAAAAAAAAAAAAAAAAGAAAAGAAAAGAAATTCCAGTAATTCTACCAGTTAAGTCAGAATCTCTAGGGTAGGGACCTGGGCCTCAGCATCATTTTAAAGCTCCCTGGGTGAAAATGACCAGGTGCTCTCAAGGTGGAGAATCTCTGCTTTCAGGGCTCAAAGCAAAGAGCATTCACATCCAGCTGAAAAGAAAGAGGAGGTGCTCTAAACACAAGGATGAGGCTGAACTGAAAGGACTGCCTGTCTCATGGAGTCAGGGTGGGAAGAAGTGGAGGATAGGGGAGACAGTCCTCTCATTAACGGGCCAGCAGGAGGCATGAGGCATAATTCGAATCCAGTGGATTCTGGCCCCACTGCACCAGTTCTAATCAATAACACCAACATTCACTACCCAAAGTCACCCTGGGGCCGCAGGTGGTGTGTGTGAGTGTGTGTGCATGCGTGCACGTGTGCACTGCACTGTGAAGCACCACCGCTCTGTGAAACAAACCCACCACATGGACCAGAGCGAGTTCAGGGTGTTGATAGGGTGCCTGAGGCAGAGGCAGAATGCACAGGACACCAGGGAGGTGCTGTGGCAAGGATGGGGCTGAGGCATTGGATAGGATCTGGGTGGACAAAGAGCTGGATGCTGGTGCCTGCAGAACCAGTGGTAGCCGTGGTAGCCACCAGAGGACAGGGGACATGACTACAGAGAAGCGGGAAATTGGACTAGGCACAGGTGGAGCCCCTTGATAGCGCTGCAGGAGACTGAGATCAGTTACCATCGTGAGAGCCTCTTAACTTCTCCCCCGAGTGGTCCCAGCTGATGGGGAGAATCAACACATGACCCCAGGTCATCTAGAGATGCAGCCTAAAGCAACCACAGGCAAACTCAAAATTTCTTCCCAGAATCTTTTATTTTTATAATAAAAAGGGGCTGAGCACAGTGGCTCACGCCTATAATCCCAGCACTTTGGGAGGCTGAAGCAGGAGGATCACTTAAGGCCAGGAATTTGAGACCAGCCTGGGCAATATAGTGAGATCTCGTCTCTACAAAAACTTTAAAAAATTAGCCAGGTGTGGTGGCATGTGTCTGTAGTCCCAGCTACTCAGGAGGCTGAGGAGGGAGGATTGCCTGAGCCCAGGAGTTCAAGGCTGCAGTGAGCCATGATTGTATCACTACACTCCAGGCTGGGCAACAGAGTGAAAGTCTGACTCAAAAAACAAAATAAATAGGATAAAACTAAAGTTAAAGCATTGCATTTGACTCTTTTATAAGCCATATGTGTTGAAATGTACTATTATTCTATGTAATTTCACATCAAGCCTGATTAGCATTCAAGAAAACTGTGCTTCTCTGTACCCTGGGCACTGACTAGAGTTTTGTTTCCAGGAGTAAATGTGCCCATTTCAAGGAGTGAAGGACTCAGACATAGAGCACCTCAGAAGACCTCTGAGCAGTGGCATGGCCACGTGGTGTTTTGAGGTCATTTACCCATCACCAGAGGCAAGGCAGAGAGGGACTGGGAAGCCTGAAGCTGGGGAGATCCGCTCAGAGTTTATCCACATAGGGTGGGCCCGGCCCAGAGGGACAAAATGGCTGGTAAGACAGAAGCCTTGAAGGACAACTCAATGATTTAGTCATGCTGTTCACGGGGTGCCTGAGGCAGAGGCAGAATGAATAGAACACTGAAGCATCACCCCACTTTAGAAGTGTCAGGCGAGAAGGTCAGGGGGAGTCCCCCTGAGTCCTTCCAACACAGACTGACATCTAAGGGCACATCCGAGGAAGTCTAGTCTCTCACTCCAACCTGATTCAGCTGGCCAGAATCACCCTGCCCTGGTTAGAGCCTCTGGCAGCAATCCAGCCCTGCCCCTGCAGGAAAAGCCAAAAAGATCCAGCCCTGGCCACCCCAAGCTAGTAGCTGTCTCTCACCCCAGAGTCTCTGCAGATGACCTGGGGAGGCCACTTCTGACTCTCGCCCTACCCAGCCTGACCTGCTGGCCCCAGTGAGTCACACTCCTCCCAGCGCAGATCAGACTTGGGCCCCAGCTGCCAAGTAAAGCTCTGAGCTGCCCCAGTGGATGCCAGCTCTCAGCCAAGGTCTTATACAACCTGGCCCTGAGTCGGGCACCTCTCACCTCAACCCAGTTACTGGCCTGTTCACCCACTACTGGAGTTTTATCCCTGTCCCCGGCCTCCCTGGAGTGTGATCCACCAGCTTGGAGGCCTCGTCTGTCCCCATTCCAGTGGCCTGACCCAACATCCAGCTAGCCCGGCACCCCTGAGTTCTCTCTCTCAGCAGTGCCCACCAGCTCAGAGATTAGCATGGCCCCTGCCCCTAGGGGTACGGGTTGACTTACTCAGCAAGGTCCTTTCAGAAAGATGCTGTTGCTGTGATCCTGGTGGCAGGAGGGCAGAGAGGGAGCCTTGTCTGGTGAGCCAGACTGAAGGACGGTCAAGAGGACTGTCTTAGAGAAAGAAAGGCTTAGGATGAATTCCCAGAATGCTCTCAGGAGAGAGTACTGTGTCCTGTGCAGACCGAACTGGAGCCAGCAAAAGGATAAAGCCTCAGGGAGCTAATGTCAGCGCCACAGACACAAGGACTTTTTTTTTTCCATGTGCAAATACAAACATTTTTTAGAGAGGCACAAAAACTATCATACCACTTATTCTAAAACTTATTACAGAAAGATTCACTTGAAGCAGATGCAGTAACAGTATTTTAGTTCAGATTCAGTCAAACTAAAAGCAGTTGGTTGACAAAAATCCATAGAGGTTCCATCATAGTATTAAACCTAGGGTAGCTTTAAGAAAGTATGCCATTGGTCAGGCATGGTGACTCACGACTATAATCCCAGCACTTTGGAAGTTGAAGGTGAGAGGATGCCTGAGCCTAGAGGTTCAAGACCAGTTTGGGCAATTTGGAGAGACCTCGTCTCTACCATAAATCATAAAATTAGCTGTGTGTGGTGGCATGAGCCTGTAGTTGCAGCTACTGAGAAGGCTGAGGCAGAAGGATTGCCTGAACCCAGGAGTGCAGGTCGCGGTGGCCATGAGTGTGCCACTGCACCCCAGCCTGGGGGGCAGAGTGAGAATCAGACTCAAAAAAAAAAAAGGGAACACAAGGACTTCTAGTAAGCAGGGCTGTTCATAAAAAGAATAGCTGACCCGTGGGACAAGGAGCCTAGCCAACAGAAGCTGGATCTCTGTGGATCAGAGGTTCTAGGGAATGAACTCCCCTCATCTTTGGAGAGAGGATGAAGAACAATCCTTTCGGTTCTAAAGCTGTGAAATATATGGAAAGTCTCCCCTGCACCCAAGGCAAGGTCTTGGGCAAAATGTACCAGTTCAGCAAATATTTTAGAGAGCTGGCTGGCCACTTTTCCTTCTTCAGAGCTGCTGCGGCCTCAGGAACTCGTTTGAGGTTCCCCCTAGATGACCAAGTCACTTAAACCCAACAGACCGGGACTTGGACTGCACTAATTCACACCAACAACCCAAGAAGCATCTCCACACAAAGCCCTTCCCACCTGGCAGCACAGCCTGCCAGCTCCTCCCTCTCCGTTGGACGTGGACATGTTTCTGCCCTAGGTCTCTAGGGAAAAGAGTCAGGAGAAGAATTTCAAAATCATTGCCAAACAGCAGGAGCCTTGTGTTCCAAACACTGGAAGAATTTGGGTCTAAACACAGAAACCTAGGACATCTTGTTGTCCAACTCTGATGCCTCAGCTCTGTCTTTGATGGCCTGCTGACATCTCTCCCATCTCCCCAAGCCATGTGTTTTCTCTGACATGTCTCTGGCCCTCAGTGTGTGCCTTTCTTGCCTGCTCGACCAAGTCCCCAAGTGGAAGTGGAGCCCAGCCCAGTGGTTCCTTGGCCACCCACACATCCTCTGCCCTGCACTCCCCTCAGGACACGGTGCCCATCCACTACTCTCTTGGCAGGCAAGGTCAGGATCTTCCAGCTCTGGTCCTTCCTGGGCAGCCTGTGGATACCAGTAGGTACCCGACACCAAGGTTCTTACCAAGGGGATGGGAAAGCCTGTCTGTTTGGGGAGCCTTGCCAGACATCAAGGCCTGGTGTTTGGAGAGACGTGGAGCTGGGCCAAGCAACCTCTCTCTGTCCACAGTTCTGAGGGAGACAAGGAGTCCTGGGTAGCCAAGGAGGGCCGGAGCATGCCAGGCAGATCATTATGTGTTCTTGGAGCCGGTTTCATGGGCTGGCGCCCAGCTGAGCTAAGAAGGGCTCTGAGGCCCTCGGCAGAACGCGGCCCAGGCAGGGACTCCACGTCCAGTTCTGTCAAGTGGTGACGCCTCACGGAAACTTCTGGAAGGCGTCTGTTTCAGGTCAGCCAGCCTGTCTGTCAGCCGGCTGCTCTTGCCCTCTTCTCCTTCGGTGTGAGAGCACAAAAAGAGGGGAAACGGAAATCCCTGAGCGTCTACTATATGCCAGGAACCAGGGCAGCAATGTCACGGGTTGAGAGTCCCACATTGCCCTCTGGAGAGGGAGACATGGAGGCCCACCCGCCCCATGGCAGGGCTGAGACTGAGGCAGGAGCACCTCCACCTCGCAGTCTGGGTTCTATCCAGACATAGCGCCCTTCTCTTTACAAGGTCATTATTGCTGTCTTTCTCACCCCCAGCCCAAAGCCAGAACTCCCCCGTTTTAATAAACATTCCCGTGGCAAAGGAACACCATGATCCCTACAGGAGACGCAAGCCCCTGTTCCTGCTCAGGAAGTGGGCTTGAGGTAGAGAACACTGGGTCGGGGGCCAGGGCCTGGCCTCAAGGGCCACTCCCCCAACTCTGCATGACCCAGTGGGTCTCAGCACGGTGGGGGTCAACAGAGGAGCAAGGGTAGGAAATTGTGTCTGGCCTCGACGCTATAGCAAGCTGCTAGTGTTCCAGGTTTCTGCAGCCCATGGACATCACACTAAGGCAGGCTTGCTCTGGACAGAGAGCCCCATCCATGAGAGACAACTACTGGGTTGCTTTTCTAGGCCCTGATTTCTCTGCAAATGGGAATATCGTCTGCTCCCAGGATCAGAAAGTGGAGAGTAAAGTGTCTTCTTGGAGAACTTTTGTACTTCCTGGTGCAATCATTTGTCCTTTTCTTAATTCATTAAACATGTCACAAAAGATTAATTATTAGGTATTGGGCTTTCTGTGGAGTGGTACACATACAGAAATTAACAAAGTGACAGTCCCTGATCTTAAAGGACTCATAATGTACATTTTTTTCATCAAAAGAAATATAAAAACGTTTGAAACCTTATGGTAGGAAAATAATTCCTGAATATACCCATTCTCAACTCCCACCTGCACACTGAGCCCCATTGCTTAAAAAATACCACATTTCCTCGAGTAGTCATGTTTTAGAGTTTCTGAAATCAGGATGCACCTTATGATTGTGACGGACAGAATTTTCTTCTTCTTTGGTAATGCATAAAATAGTGATATATCTCAGGGTTGATAACATCTTGGATCCAGTGAAATATGTGCTAAAGGAAGTAAGTGCTTGGATCCAGTGAAATAATGCTAAAGGAAGAAACCTTTAGCATTATTGTTTTTCGGCTAGACTTTTAATAGAGTACACAGCCACTGAAAGTAACACAGGCCTTTCCAGAACATTTCCAGTTCATCCAGAGGTAGGGTGTTATGCAGGACACATGTCTGGACTCTGGATTGCCCCCTCTTAGTTTTCACAGGATTGGCTTGCAGGGAGAGTTTTACCAATGGCCAGGGATGCTGTGTCACCTCTTGGCCACCAGAGGGAGAGAGCGCAGCAGAGAGGGACAGGTACTCAGGCTTGTGGGATTTTGCTCTCAAACTTTTCCAGCCTGTCCTTTTCACTGAAGGGTGGCCCACTCCTTAGAGAAACACCGCCTGCAGAGTCGAGACACAGGGAAAGACCCCATTCCTGAGCGACGGCGGCATCTGAGTTGATTGCCTCTGAATGATGTTTGCAGACCTGAGTAAAACTTATCTGTGGCTTAATGAGGCCCTCCTGAGGGAGGGAGGTACTGGACACACAGGGAGTGCGGTCCCCAGAAGCCACAGGACTGGGGCGGCCCCACGCGGGTCTTAAACCATGGGAGACTCCTGAGGACCACGGGTTTATAAAGTTCTCCAAGGAAGTGCCGTCCTCCAGCCATCACCTGCAGCCCTGCTTATAATCCCTCTCCACCTCCCTCCCTTCTTGCCTGCTTCCTTTCCCCACCCTCCTTCCCCTCCATCTCTTCCCCCCTCCATCCATCCCTGCCTCCCCTTCCTCTCTCCCTCCTTCCTTTCCCTTCCCTTTCCTTCCTTCCTTCCTCATTTCCTTCCTTCTCTCTTTCCTTCCTTCCTTCTTCTTTTCTTCCTTCCCCCATCCTTGCTTCCTCCCTTCCTCCCTTTCTTCCTTTAATATTTATTTATTGAGGCCAGACACAGTAGCTCACAACTACAATCACAGCACTCTGGAAGACCAAGGCGGGAAGACCAGCCCGGGCAACATAGCAAGATCTCAACTCTCCAAAAAAATTTTTTGAAAGTAGCCAGGCGTAATGGCATGTGCCTGTAGTCTCAGCTACCCAGGAGGCTGAAGCAGAAGGATCACCTGAGCCCAGGAGGTCAAGGCTGTGGTGAACCATGATCACACCACTGCACTACAGCCTGGGTGACAGAGTGAGATGCTGACTCAAAAATATATATCTATTTATTTATGGAACCCCGACTACATGCAGGCATTATGCCAAGAGCTGGGGCACAGCAGTAGACAGAACAGGAGACCACTGTTCTCGTGAATCATAAGTTCTGGTGGAGGGGCAGAAACTACACAAATAAATACACAGATCTGCTGTAAGGAAAAATACGGATCCCCTCAGAGAGTGTGACAAGAAAACAAGGGGGAGAGATCTGGAAGAGATCTCTAGCAAGTGGCAATTGAGAAAAACCTGGAGGGAGAGTATGTGGACCAGGCAGAGTATGGAAGAGGTCTTCAGGCCCATAGACCAGCGTTAGCAGGCCCCAAGGAAGAAGGTGCTCAACACCTTTCAGGAGTGAAAAGAGGGCCAGGGTGGGGCCCAGAGTAATGGGCAGGAGAAGGAGGACTCTCTAAAGCATGACAGGAGCTCAGGGATGCAGAGCCTTGCACGCCACATTAAAGACATGTTTTCTACATGAAACTATTGAAGAGTTTTTAGCAGGGAATTGGCAAGAGCAAATTGGGTGTTAATATAACTACTCTGAGAAATCTTACCAAAAGTGAGAATAATGAGAATTATTGGAAAAAGAGTGAGAGGTGATGAAGGCTAATGGGTGACCATGACCTTGAAGATGTATTTGAACAAGAGAATTCCTGGACTGGGGGAGTGAAAGAGAACAGGGCAGCTTGGAAGGGACAAGACTTTCCTGGGGTGGGCCCCTGTGAAAGAGGACAGGATTTGGAAAGGCATGACGAGTTGTTTTAGCACATAAATTTTTGGCACATCCACATGCAAGTTAAAGCAGACAATCAAGGCCAGGTGCAGTGGCTCAAGCCTGTAATCCCAGTAATTTGGGAGGCCAAGGAGAGAGGATTGCCTGAGTCCAGGGGTTCGAGACCAGCCTGGGCAACTCAGCGAGACCTCTTCTCTATGATAAATCAAAAAAATTAGCCAGGCATGGTAGCATGTCCAGGTAGTTCCAGCTACTTGGACGGCAGAGGTGGAAGGATCACCTGTGCTCAGCAGGTAGAGACTGCAATGGCCATGAGTGTGCCACTGCACTCCAGCCTGGACAACAGAGTGAGACTCTGATTCTAAATAAATAAATAAATAGACAATCAAATGTATTAATCCAGCCCTCAAAAGTGAGCTGGAAGCCGGGCTCCGTGGCTCAGCCTGTAATCCTGCGCCTTTAGGAGGCTGAGGTGAGTGGATTGCCTGAGCCCATGGGTTCGAGACCCGCCTGGGCAGCGGGACCTCATCTCTACAATAAATCAAAAAATCAGCCGGGCGTGGTAGCGCGCGCCTGTGGTTCTAGCTACTTGGAAGGCTGAGGTGGAAGGATCGCCAGAGCCCAGCAGGTCGAGGCTGCGGTGGCCGGGAGCAGCCACTGCACTCCAGTCTGGGCAACAGAGTGAGACTCCAACTCAAAAAAACAAAAACAAAAACAAAAAAAAGTGAACTGGAAAGATGGGATTAGAGGTTCTTGGGGCATGTCGGCAGAGTATAAAGCCATACCAGGGCTGGGATGCCCTGGGCAGGAGCATTGGAGAGAGAAGCTGGCCCAGAGCAGAGCTCTGCAGAATGCTCACATTCACAGGAGGGAGACCTAGTGAAGGAGAGAGGGAAGGAAAATCCAGCATAAAGGCTGAAGAGTGTCGGCACAGGGTGGTAGACTCTAGGAACACCACTGAGCAGTCAGGTGGGGTTTAGGGCTTGCCAGCAAGGAGACCACAGCAGAAACCCAACTGATGTGAGCTGAAGAGAGAGAGAGGGAGCACCAAGTGTTCACCTGAGGATGGCAGTCCGGAATTTAACGCAGGAGCTATCTACCCAACTACATGGTTGTTCTTGTGCCATGTTCAGCTGCTTGGGGAAAGCATGGAAAAGTTAGCAGGTTGGATTGATCCTGCCTGGAATTTTACCACACAAGCATGAGGGAGGGAGAGAGGAGCAGGGGGTTGAAAGAGGTAGCATGAGGAGCCATGACTCTGCATTGGTCATGGAGGGAAGGGGAGAGAAGCAGCTGCTGGAGCTTGTGGGCATGAGGTCTCCAGAAGGTCAAGGGGCCATGTCAGTGGAAGCATATGAGTGGAAGAGGCAGGAGCACAGAAGGAAGCGACTGGAGGCGAGATCTGACTTTCGAGATTCCATAGCGTGCGGATGACATTCAGTCTGTGCTGTGGCTGTGGAAATCATGGCTGGAGTAGAGGAGAAGAGAGTCACCAGAGACGAGGAGGCTGAGGATCTGAGAGCAGCCAGAGGCTAGGGTGACGGGTTATCTGCCTGGACACTGAGGTTGCTTAAAGTTATATTGTTATAGTCATGGTGGCTCATGCCTATAATCCCAGCACTTTGGGAGGCAGAGGTGAAAGGATTGCCTGAGTCCAGGGGTTCAAGGCCAGCCTGGACAACTTGACAAGACCTTATCTCTACAATAAATTTTTTTTCCTAATTATCCAGGTGTGGTGGCAGGCACATGTGGTTCCTGATACTTGGAAGGCTGAGGCAGAAGGATCACCTGAGCCCAGCAGGTTGAGGCCATAGTGGCCATGAGCATGCCACTGCACTCCATTCTGGGCAATAGATTGAGACTACGACACACAAAAATATTACTGGAGTGAGGAGGATGAAGAGGATTGACAGGAGAGCCTAGACTTTGTTGACTAGAGAGTGAACAGAAAGCCAGTAACAGAACATTTATCACTTAGAGGGAGGGGATGGTACTGATACAGACTGGGGGATCCCAAAGTTAGGGTTCTGCCCAAGAGGCCAAGTGGGTTCTTGGCTCTGCACAGGAAAGAATTCAATAGCGAGCTGACAAGGTAAAGCAAAATCAAGTTTATTCAAAGAAAAGAGGAACAGAAGGAAGGCTACCCTATACATCACTGGGGGTTCCACTAGAAAGTAAAAAAAAAATTTATTGAAATGACAGAGAGCAGCTACTACACAGGTAGAGCACCTGGGCTGGTCTATGGGAAGAACAACAGTCATCTATTGTTGGGTTTTTATATTTGTAGCTATTGCTTGATTATGTGCTAAGCAAGGGATAGATTATTGGTGGGTTTTCCAGGAAAAGGATGGGAAGTTCCTGGAATTGAAGGTTTCTTCCTTTTTTAAACCATTTAGGGCCACTTCTGGGAGTTGCTGTGGTTATTATAAACTATCATGAGCTTATTAATGTATTATAATTAGCAATAATGAGTAAAAAGGACAATGAGAGGTCGCTTTCCACACTATCTTGGTCTTAGCTGGTCGCAGCTGGCTTTGGCAGGTCTTCTCACCATATTCCAACACTTCCGAAACTTAGATCCAGGTATTGTAACTTCTGTCTTGGTAAACATAGTCCTGCCAGATCCCTATCTCAGTATGGCCAGATGGGAAAAGCTTTAAGGAAGAGGGGTTTCTGCACACGAAAGGGAAGTGGTAGGCAGAAGGAATAGTGGAGGGCAAGAATTCCTCTCCTGGAAGTAGACAAGAATTCCTCCTGGGTGACAGACAGCACAGGGAGGCAGAATGGAACATGGGGGAAAACTCTAGATCATAGTGAGAAGAGACTGTGTGCAGGCCCAGACCACCTCAAAAAAGATAAAGTAAATAAAGACATAACTGAGCTGGAAGATGCCAAAGAAGAATGACTACAATGACTGGACAGGAAGGAGGGAGTAGAGTACTTCCAGGGGAAGCCAGGTAAAACCAGGAGGCTGAGGACCTCAGGCAGTGGCCATTTCAAAAGCAGGTCATGGCAGAAGCCTAGCCCCCATAGTGAAAAGAAAGGAGTCCCATGTGGAGGGTAAGGACTTGCAGCTAGGACACACACAGCATCCAGGAGAACACGCCAAAGCTTAGTGCTGCTTCTAGGGAGGAAGAGGTAGGACGGGATGGAAAGGGCATGGGGATAGGGACAAAAGCAGGAGACTAGAGGTTCAATGTCAGCAATTTCGTTCCCACAGCAATTCAGAAAGTGAGTTTCTCTTATGACTTCGGTCAAAACTGGATCTATTTGTACTTATCAAGAAGAAAATATATGTGCCACTAACTACCACAATCACATGGTACAGGCTAGACTTGATGACTCATGTCAGTAATCCCAGCACTTTGGGAGCTGAGGTGAGAGGATCACTTGAGGCCAGGAGTTTGAGTCCAGCATGGGCAACATAGTAAGACCCCATTTCTACCAAAATTTTTTTTTTTTTTTTGAGTTGGAGTCTCACCCTGTCACCCAGACTGGAGTGCAGTGGCCGCTCCCGGCCACCGCAGCCTCGACCTGCTGGGCTCCGGCGAGCCTTCCGCCTCAGCCTTCCAAGTAGAGGGAACTA